>NW_020627979.1:0-633 GCF_003573695.1 Papaver somniferum
AAGATGAGCAGTGTTTGGGCAAAGTTCAGATGAGGAAGTGAAACAAAAGGCGGCACTGGAGGCATACAACTGGACGACAACATTAGGAAGCAGAATGGATTTTGAATCCAACTCCTGCCAAATAATCAAGCTAATCAGGAGCATGTATGCATACAAGATAGGAGCCCGTTTCTCTCTAGATTACGACGGAAAGGAAGTTTTTGAAGTTGGAACTTGGAGCACAACTAATGACATGGAATTTTTTTTAGCAGTCAACCTTGCTAAATATAGCACCGACTGTAATTTTGGTGGGTCTTGGGACCATCTTACTGTAACAAGTATTATCCCGAACATTATCGACAATATTTTTCCTTCTCGTTTTAAATTTTATCAACCAACAAATATAATAGCTAATACTATTTCACAAGGTTTGGACGCAAACCAAAGGGTTTCTGGCAGTTTGCTCAGCAACTCCAACCCAGAGGTGATCGCCAGTTAAGGTTTCATTCCTCTTTATCTATAAAAAAAGAAAAAAAAAACACCTTTCTCAGGAACGGGTCTCATTCCCTATGTTACTACCAAATGCACCACGCTTGCCAAAATCGGAAAAATCAAATGAAAGCAATGAACAATCTTAAGACAAATGCACGATAA
>NW_020627980.1:0-389 GCF_003573695.1 Papaver somniferum
TCCAAATTTATGAGATCTTGTCGGTGCTTCTTAGGGTATAACTTGCACCCCCAAAAGAGTTCCCAACAACCCCCATCAAGGGGAAACCAACAACTACGCCGATATATGCATGCGTAAACTATGGGAGTGAGCCTGCCTTGTGACTTGACTAACCCAAATCATTTAATTTATTCTAACTCAATGAGTTTAATTATTTTCTTAATAGAATTAAACGTTTTTGGTTTTGGAACACTGATAATTAAGTTCAGGTAAAATGAAGCACCACAAAAACAGACATGCACATCAAAAACGTTATAATCAATTAAGATTAATTAAAAGTATCAGTTTTAGACTAGTACATTAATTTTTATTTACACGAGTTTGTGTATAAATAAGAACCACACAATCCA
>NW_020627981.1:0-1219 GCF_003573695.1 Papaver somniferum
GCTCCACCTGGTTGTGATCAGATATTTGATCAACTCTGTGATTCATATGCGGAGTGGGTGGTAAGAGCCGATAGACAATTACCTCCAGACTGGAGCATGCCGGACCTTGTTCGGGCAGTAATTGATGACGAGGCGATTAAAATGCAAAGCTTTCTCACGGATTCTTATTATGACCTGATGTTACATGAATCCAATAGTTGGTTATGCCAAGAACTTTTTCAGTTCTTGGATTTGATCAACTATGTTTCCAGATAGAACTAGGAAAGATAGCTCTTTTAGAGAGTCACTAACGTTTTTTCCTTCTTCTGAAGACTTTTCCCATGCTTTCCGTTGGTCAACAACCAACAAAAGGTCCTTTGGTTCTTCGCAACACCTACAGATGTAGGGGGAATCTTTGAATATGAATCAAGAATGTTACCAGGAGCTAGATCGGTTCCCGAAGAGCAAGTAAGGATTGCTTCAACCAAAATGGATGGAATAGGATCTCAAAAAGCCATTCAGATTCGTTCTCGACTAGGTATCAGTGGGAAGATCAAGATCAAGGAGTTAACTAAGTCTCAGATAGGGCAAATTGAAGAAATGATAGGCCAAGATCATGTTGTTCATTGGGAATTGAAGAGAGAAGAACGAGCAGACATCGAACGATTGATTTCTATTTCTCGTTATCGTGGAATTCGTCATCAAGAAGGATCGCCCTTACGTGGGCAACGAACTCACACTAATGCGAGGACATCCCGCAAGCAAAATCGGAAATGAAAGAAGTACCAACGATGATCCAATCCTAAAGGTTCAGAAGGAGTCTTAGGTGGGCGATCCCATATAGTTTAATTTAACTTTCGTTAAAAGCGTACTTCTTTTATTTTGATCAAAGCAAGATGTTGCGAGAGGTCGTCAAGTTTACACTTCCCATTTCCTTGCTAGCTAGAGCAAATGGATCCGTCGGTGTCAATTGACTAAGATCCTCTTTGCCATTTGAACCAGCCCAAGAAAACGGATCTCGGTGCACGAGGGACTTGGATATATCGCCTTCTTTTTTCTTTTTGTTTATGAAGTCTCTCTCCCGGTCTCCAATCTATGAATATGAGTCACTCTGTTCACCAGTTACCGTAGTTGAGCACGTCTTTTCGACAGATCAGACGATGGGCAAAGAGAATGGTCTTAAGCCTATCTATCTTTCTTGAGTCTGTCTCTGCCTGAAGTGTCTCGTGTCAGATCCGAT
>NW_020627982.1:0-589 GCF_003573695.1 Papaver somniferum
TCTGATAGAAGAGATTAAAAGCCTCGCTAGACAATTCAATTATGTGGCCTATGCGAAGAGAGAAGATAATGAAGTAGCTCAGAATCTCGACTCCAGTGATTTAGAGAATAACGTTCAAGAAGTTTGGACATCTTCTCAACCCCCGCTTTGTATTACTGCTGGTATAACTGCTGAGCATTCAGCAGATTTGGTCTTTTTTGTGTTTTTTCTTTTTTTTTTCTCTACTAAAAAAAATTGACCGTCGTATTTTGTATAATCATTTAATGCGCACATTATATCTGAATTTTCACTACATGACTATAAAAGATAAAGATAAAATTTTCTACCTAAAGTTCATCTCCAATCTCAAGATATTATTTAACAAACTTTATTTGCATTTAGAAACAAAATAGTGATGTGGATTTTGTACTCGAGGTCAGAGCATCTCCAATGCAAGGGTTCAAGGTCTAAAAATAGCATGACACATAGGATTTAAGGCCTTTTCCACCCAATTTTTATTTCAATCGTAAGGGTCAAGGTCATAAAAAAATATGACATGGCTACGTGGGGGTAAAGAAGAAAATCTAGATAGACTTCCTCCATGACCTTG
>NW_020627983.1:0-2209 GCF_003573695.1 Papaver somniferum
TATAGATAATTATGTTACAGTTTGTTACTATGCTAAGTTTTTAATTTTTTGAAATAATTAACTCATTAAGGATAACTAGTTAAGTGCACGTGCAAACGTCCCTGGGGGAAGTAGCATTTTTTTTATATCAAAGAAAAATAAGGGTTTTGTATAATGTCATTAGAAGAATAAAAACATATCGTCTATATTATGATAATCCAGCAGTCCATGTGAAGAATAGAAACATATCGTCTATATTATGATAATCCAGCTAAATTTTAAAATCATCTCATCCAACGTCTGATAATGAAATCAAATTCAACAAACTGGAGTTAGGAAATCTGGGATTGCTAGATATTCATATTACATGACGACAATTTTATATATTTAAAGTGATAATTTGGATAATGTTATGCAGCTAAATGTCGCCGATTCTTTTTTAGCACTTTTGGTTAGGTTTTGGGTTCCAAAATTGTGATTTAGCATAACTCTTCCACCACCACCACCACCCACCACCCCCACCCACCAACCAACCACCCCCCACCCACGGCACCCTGAACATGTAAGACAGCCGTCGCGCCATAAATGTGGAGAAGTACACTTTTGCAACCAACCGCCCCCCACCCACGGCACCCTGAACATGTAAGACGGCATAAATGTGGAGAAGTACACTTTTGCTGGTCGTACTCGCGGATAATTTCTCCCTCCATTTTCAATATTGTAGCAAGCATTAAATTACCAAGTATGACTTCTCTCCAATGTCATGATGATAGAAAATTAGACTGAGAACTAGAACCAGCACTTGGATGCTACTATTACTCCCCGATTCTGGAAAATATTCATGAGGAATAGTTTCATACTGATATTCATAATTAACAGGATACAATGGAATCTGCTGAATCTGATCTCATCCTGTTCTTATAAGGTTTGGATTTTTAAGAGATTTTAAGATTGCATTCTAAGACAACTGAAGTTATTTGAGACTTGAAAATGATATTTACTGCTGTGACAGATCGGTATATGAAGATGCACACTGAAACATATGTTCTTAAACAGGGGTTATTCAAGCTATCAACAAAGAATGGTAACTGATCCAAATCAGATGGGACAGAGTGTTTCCTTTTTAGTTCTTTCAATGCTAAAATGACCAGGTAGTCTGGCAGTACAGGTCCTTCAAAAGGAGCAGCAGCGCCAAACCGAAGTCCATTTTATTTCAGAATTTAAAAATTTGTACAAATTTAGAATTGTGAATAAACACTAAAGTTGCTTTGTAATCAAGTACTTACAGGTGTAACAGGTCCACCATTTGAAAGTAGTACATTTTTTATGTTCTTCAAGTGAGAACTCCACATTGTAGGGGACTTGTAACTGGATGGAATCCAACTATCAACTTCAGAGAAATGCATATGGATACTCAAACGTTCCGCCTTGATGTGGAGAAACTTCCCCTTGAGTTTCTTAGTGTCGCAGTATTACTTAGAGAAATGGGTAGAGAGCTACTTCTTGTCATTCTGCCTAAAGATGAAAATCTTCCTGATCATATTCAGGTAAGTGGGTTCCTCAAGTTAAAAGTTAAGACTCCATTTAAACCTCTAACTCGATTGAGTCATCATACAGCAGAAGAAATGGGTCAATATGTGAAGATGCACACTGAAACATAAGTTGTTAGACAGGGATTATCCAAGCTGTCAACAAAGAACGGTAACTGATCCAAATCAGACAGGGCGTGGGACAGTGTTTCCTTTTTAGTTCTTTCAATGCCGGAAACCAATGCATTGGAGAAAATTACCAGGAATATATAATAAAGAAAGGAGTATCTCATTCTAGCCTGGTGGTGCAGGTCTTTCAAAAGGAGCTGCAGCACTAAACCCAAAATCGAAGAAGTGCATTTTATTCATAGTAACTTGCTTCTGCGTGCGTTGCCTGCAAATTAATCAGAACAGATCAAGTAGCCAACACTGACAGAAAACTAGCTAATTCGGGAGAGAAAGGAACATTCAGAACCTCGTTTTCTCACCAAGAAATCCTTGTTTATAAGACATCAATTGTGCAAATCACTGTAGCATGGAAGGCCAGACAAACTGAAGCTGCAACACTACAAGATAAGTCATTGCTTGATTGTCGGCTTAAGCAACTTGGGTCCTCAAAAGAATGAATCCTAAAACTGCAGAAATTATTATGAAAGAAATCAAGCACTAAGATCTGAGAAGTATAGAACCCATTATGAGTA
>NW_020627984.1:0-1245 GCF_003573695.1 Papaver somniferum
ACAAGAAGTCGTATGCTATATATATAGACTTTGATTATACACATTTGGTATTTCGAGCCGAGTATACCTCGCCTATCTATATCTCGAAATATGAGTTGGTAAGCTTTTCGCTTTAACCAAGTTTATCTTTACCATGTGTTGAAAGTCATGATATGTTTCTATCATCTTGAAAATTGCTTTGACGAGAAATGGTGTAACAATTACATAACGTCCTCTAAGAATGTTTCAATGGTTGAAATGAGAGTTTAGATTACATAACCAATGATGGACATAAGCATTATTGTGGAAACACATTTATGTATAAATCCTATTCCTTGAACCAAAGTTTGAGAACTTTGTTGATCAAGAGAACCGGAAGAATGGCGTGAGCCAAGTCCGCGAACTCAGTCCGCGGACTGCCGAAGTTCTCAAACTCGAAAATTTCTGTGAAGTTGACAAACTACTTGCGTGAAACTAAGTCCGCGAACTGGCGAAGTTTTCATACCCAAGAATTTCTGCTGGAGTTTGTAAACTCTGCCCAGTAACTTAAGTCCGCGAACCTAGTCTGCGAACTTAAGAAGGTTATATATCTGAAGATGATTTATGAACTTAAACTTAAAAAGACTAAGGAATGCAGTTTTCAAACCGTGTCTATAAAAGTTCATGAAACGATTTAAGTGAATCAAATCATCTTTGCTTCAATTTTTTCTTGTGTAGTACATGATATTTCCTTGCAATTGAACAACTCTCTAACTAGTTCATTTGAAGTCATTTGAACTAGTTATGGTGAAGAAGAACGTGGTTGATATGGAATGCTCATATGGCTAACTATTTGGTTAACTATTGTTGAACGAACAAGTGCATACGTTTGGGTATGGTTAACAAACCTAGAAGCATGCATTGTAAAGTATGTGTAACAAGCTAAGTTTTTGATCTAACGGTTGAGAAATATTAGCTTGAATCTAAATCAGGTTTTCATCTAACGGTGGATATTGATTGCTTTGTTACCAAGGTAACTTAATTGCAAACCTGATTTGAAAGACTTTATAAAGGAGACATCTAGTATTGTGAAAAAATTATCCCCACACCTTACGTGTGATACTAGTTTGCGTGCTAGAGTCGATTCTCCTTTAACCTTTGGTTTTCTTCTTCTAAAACCAGGTTAACGACTTAAAGACTTCATTGGGATTGTGAAGCCAGACCGATACTACTTTTATCGTAGTTGTGTGATCTGATATTGCATCTTCTATTGTACGAGTACAATCA
>NW_020627985.1:0-280 GCF_003573695.1 Papaver somniferum
TTATGCTCAGTGAAATTCAGGCACGTCTAGAGGCAGAAAATGAACAGTTAGCTAATGCTGCTCGAAATGATCTAAATTTCCAAAATAGTGTTTCTAATTCTACCCTTGATATCAATAGTGAATGTTTGTCTAATTTAGAGCATGAGGTTAGAATAAAAGACACTACTTATTTAGATAAGGTTCAATCATCTTCGTACTATTATGATGAGGATAGTAGTAATGAAGAATCTGAAATGTGTAGGCATAGTGATCAGGAATATATTAATCCAATTGAGCTTTA
>NW_020627986.1:0-639 GCF_003573695.1 Papaver somniferum
AAAAGGCATTGAAGTAGATAAAGCTAAAGTAGACCTCATCCGACATTTACCAAAACCCCGCTCTGTGAGGGAAATTCGATCATTTTTAGGTCATGCTGGTTTTTACCGGCGATTCATCAAAGACTTTAGAAAAATCTCAAGACCTCCGTGTAGTCTACTCGCCAAAGATGTTACCTTCAATTTCGATGATGCTTGTGTGAAAGCTTGGGGGGAATTAAAAAATCTTCTCACCGCCGCTCCTATAGTCCGACCACCCAACTGGGAACTACCGTTTGAACTCATGTGTGATGCCTCTGATTATGCTGTTGGTGCTGTTTTAGGACAGCGTGTTGATAGACTACCATACGTGATATACTACGCTAGCAAAACCCTTAATGATACTCAACTCAATTACACAACTACCGAGAAGGAATTGCTTGCTGTCGTTTTCGCATTAGACAAGTTTAGATCTTATCTCATAGGATCTAAGATCATCATATACACTGACCATGCGGCTTTGAAGTATCTTCTTTCCAAGAAGGATGCTAAAGCTCGCCTTATTCGATGGATACTCTTATTACAGGAATTCGATCTCGAAATCCGTGATAAGAAAGGTTGTGAGAATGTGGTTGCTGATCATTTGTCTAGATTAACCATTGA
>NW_020627987.1:0-835 GCF_003573695.1 Papaver somniferum
ATTAAAATGCAACATATGGAAAGGGACATGCTGAGTAGAGTAAAAGGAGAGAGAATACCCGATTTCGGTGAAAGCAGAATTAAAACTCCGTTATTCAAGGAAAAAATCCAACATATTTCAGCCGAGATCATATTGGATTAGAAAAATATATACAAAAGGAACAAAAGGATTTTTAAAATTTTTATCTACTGGATAATATACAAAAATATTCACCATACACTAACAATCTAAAGAGTTGAGGATCAACCCAAAAGACGAAGTGTAGACATTTCAACAGCTTCACACAATAATAATAGGAAAGAAATGCAAGTGAAACTGTGAAACAAAATGAGCTACCCCCAAACCTGGATTTTACAGAAGATATAGTTTTGAAAACAAAATCGCGCAGTTTCGGGGGTTCATTATGCAAAAGGTCTAGCTCGAAATGAACTGTGCTAGGGACGGGCAAACATGCTAATTCCAACTGTGGTTCCTCAAATGTATTATATTTGGAAGCAAAATAGTCCAAGAGGACTTGGGAAGCACACAGTTCCAAACCTAGGTTAGGCATTTTCAGAAAAATTGGTTTTACAATATTGGTACAAACCAAATCTAGGTTGGGTGGAAGGCCAACAAATTGTGACTTAGGTAGAAGAATAGGCATATTATCAATCAAATCAAAATCTTCTAACTCATCTACACATGTCACATCATGCTCATTATCATCAATCACATTGGCAAGATTACAATCAGAATTATCAACATCATCAACAGATTTATTCTCGTGTATCGGCACATCAGGGGAAACATCACATGGAATACTAGAAGAAATATCATGCATTAAGGTCGGGGCAGA
>NW_020627988.1:0-307 GCF_003573695.1 Papaver somniferum
TCGATTGTGCTCAACATAAGAAACCTTATGGAACAACACAGTATATGCACAAAGATTGTGGATCGGAGATCGACCAAATACTGCGGAATAGACAAGGATTCATTCTATTTTGCATCACTATTTGCACAATGACATATAATAGACTTAATCCTTATAAACAAAAGTTTTATCCATTCTTCCATCAAAATATGACATAAAAGGCTTTAACTTTTGTAATGTCAAAAGTTCATTCTATCTTCCATCAATACATTCATATCGACATAATAGAGATAACTTTTGAACAAGTATGGGACAGTCACAGGTTCAC
>NW_020627989.1:0-489 GCF_003573695.1 Papaver somniferum
GCTTGCTTCTATTGGACCCGGAGTTGGTCAAGGTACTGCTGCGGGACAAGCCGTAGAAGGTATTGCGAGACAACCATAGGCAGAGGGTAAAATACGAGGTACTTTATTGCTGAGTCTGGCTTTTATGGAAGCTTTAACAATTTATGGGTTGGTTGTGGCATTAGCACTTTTATTTGCGAATCCTTTTGTTTAATCCTAAGAATAGAAAGTTTTTTTTCTAAATTTGATTGCCCTAGATTTCCCACCTGCTCTTTTGAATTCTATCAAGATTTTACTCCTACAATCACTTTTTGATTGAGACAATATCCGTGGAAAGGACTGATTTGAGGATGAGGAATTAGCAGACCTACTCGCTTTCTTCGTTCCCGTTCTTAGTCCAATGAAACCCTTTTTTTTAGAAAGCGTTGCAAAAGATGAAGTATTTCACGACTGACATGAGATCTGGACCTAATTCTAATAAGTGTGTTTCTGAGTGGGAACCTCAATTGA
>NW_020627990.1:0-296 GCF_003573695.1 Papaver somniferum
TATGGATGTCCGTAATTTGTCCCTTTGCCAGATTGTAGATTAAGACTAGGTTTGTATATGCCTCTCTATCAAGTGAATTAGACTGGATAGAAAAACACTAAAAGGGACTTGTTGTCAGTATGCATTTTTTTTCAATACATCTTACCATATTCGTCTTGTACATGATCCAGTTCTTTGATTGTAGTTTTAGTTTTTACAATACACCCTTCATCTCCAACGTTATGGACGCACAATCATTGGAAAATATAAATAAGCTGACTTCGTCATAATGCATTTAAAAAAGTCACAACCGTTCT
>NW_020627991.1:0-803 GCF_003573695.1 Papaver somniferum
ATTATGGGAAAGAAATATTAGTAATAGATATTACGAGGATTTTTAGTTTTTGCTTTAATTTTAAGCTTAATTTGAATGTAGCAAGGTGTTAGTAATATTCTTCAGTAAAATACGAATTTTCTTTCAGAATAAAAAAAGTGTTATGTACTTGTTTATAAACATAGTTTTAATTTCGTTTCCTTTGCTTATGAGTTAGAGAAAACAACTAGTTTATTAGGAAGGGAAAGTGTTAGAGAAAACAACTAGTTCGTTAGGAAGGGAAAGTGACTGGAATATACCAAGTTAATTGATATAAATTTTGTTAATAAGTTTCGAGTGTGAGTAAAGATATTTAGAAAATACGTAGAGTGGGTCTAAGAGAAGAACGTAGAACACGGATATAAAAAAGTTGATAGAAAGGCTAGGAATGATGACTAAAAATATCGAGATGAGATGATGCTTAAAAAGATATGAATTTAGATTTACCAAAAAAAAAAAGATATGAATTAAGTCACACGAAGGAGCGGATGAAACTAGCTAGTTATTTCCTGGGTCATTGGAACTGGACCAATACTCTGAATATTAAGTTACTTATGATATGGTTGATATGAAAGAGACCAAAGAATAAAGGTTATGCGTGGGTTAGCATTATTTGAGGTGAGAACTCATATAATTTTCTTATAATCATTAAATAATATACTATTTTTGAATTTTTGAACATGATGTCTATGCATGTAACATGTGTTGCATGGTTCTCCTTTCAGGGGTCTCTGTTTCTCCCTACATATCCTTGCTAAGTTGATTAGGGAGGATGTACTTTCATT
>NW_020627992.1:0-353 GCF_003573695.1 Papaver somniferum
AACCTCACCTGGACGAGAACATCGGGTCTGTATATGGTAATTTTGCAACATGAGTTCAGTAATAGATTGCAGTTTCATCCAATCTGATATATTTCACACCTCAAACCTCACCTGGACGAGAACATCGGGTTTGTATATGGTAATCTTGCAACATGAGTTTAGTAATAGGTTGCAGTTTCATGCAATCTCATATATTTCGCACCTCGAACCCCACCTGGACGAGAACATAGGGTCTGTATATGGAAATTTTGCAACATGAGTTCAATAATAGATTGCAGTTTCATCCAATCTAATATATTTCACACCTCAAATCCCACCTGGACGAGAACATCAGGTATGTATATGGTAATCTT
>NW_020627993.1:0-822 GCF_003573695.1 Papaver somniferum
ACAGTAGCTACTATGTCGACTGGTTTACATGCTATAGCTCCATGATCTGGAATTCTACAGATCTTGCATAACTTTGGGTGGATTGAGTAAGCATACCCAATCCTAGTCTTTTTGTCTCCCACTTTTGCCCACATTCCAGTAGGCATTTCTTCTTTAAGATTGATAAGAACCATGACATCCACATTCTTCTCATCTTCATCTCTCCCATATGGTCTTTTAGAATCTTTTAGAACTCCTGTTGGTTTGCTGATTTCATACAAAGCTTCCCAGGAAGTCATTCTTGTTGGAACCCTCTTTAGGTGGATTCTCATTAGAACATAATCAAACATCTTTTCTTTATCACAAATATCTTTTTTTTTATCACAAATATCTTTCTACTTGATCAGACAGCCATCTACATCACTGAACACTTCAAACTGGAAATGAGAGGCATTAACTAAAACATATTCACCTCAGTCGCCAAAACGGCAAATACAGACCTGTTATTATTCTTATTGCAATGCCCCAAGTTACAAGTAGAAAGTAAGGGCTCCTTAATTGGTGCTCAGAGAATCACTCGCTCTACAAGGATTAAAGTAGAACCACACCTAACCCATGTAGGTATTTCACTGATATTGTGGTTTCAATGTACCAACTGGCTGGGTTTTCGTTTTTTCTTTTTTTCTTTTTATGTTTGATTGATTTGTAACAGGATGACTATTCTGAAGATGAACAATTTAAGGTCAATTGGAAAAGAGCAGCTATCAATAGTGGCTTTGGTTTTGGATTTGTTGTTCTTCCACACTTTCCAAATACTTGTTTAATAATTGTTATTCAGCTTTC
>NW_020627994.1:0-748 GCF_003573695.1 Papaver somniferum
GCATCAATCAAATTCCTCTGTTCTGGAAGTAATCCTTCGTAGAAGTATTGAATGATAAGTATTGAGGATATATTATGGTGTGGGAATCTTGCCAACAACTTCTTATACCTCTCCCAGTATTCATATAGAGACTCCCCAGACATCTGTAGAATGCCACTAATCTCCTTACGAACGGATGCCGCTTTCGAAGCAGGAAAATAATTCTCCAGAAATAGCTTTTTCATCCCAGTCCATGTTGTAACACTCCCTGGAGGAAGACAATACAACCATTCTTCTGCTAAGTCTGTCAATGAGAACGGGAAGGCTTGTAACATAGCTATATCTCTGTCTGCGGTTGCATGCCTCAGACTTGTCATTGTGTTCTGGAACTGTTGAAGGTGTCGATTTGGATTTTCACCTGGATGTCCCTTGAACTTTGGTATATAATGAAGTAGATTCGACTTCAGCTCCACTGGGTTAGTGATTGTAATGCACAGTGGTTGCGAATCTAAGCATGGATATGTCAACTATCCTAACTTCCTCTCCACGGGTGGAGGTGGTGGAGGATTTCCCCCGTCGTATGTATTAACCATCTTTACTGCAGAAGGTTCTTGTTGCAACTTTGGACGTGCTTTTAGTACCGTTCCCTTTCGAGTTTGAATTCCGCACTTGGGGTAATCCCAATCCTTTGATGCCAGAGATTAAGTACCTAAAACAAAAATCTAGAAAACAAAGTTAAAAACTAAAAAGAAAATCTAAAAAAAAAAAA
>NW_020627995.1:0-407 GCF_003573695.1 Papaver somniferum
AACTTTGATCTTTACAACATAGTGACACTTTTGATACATGAACAAAAAGAAAAACATAATTACATGACTCTTAGCAAGAGGTGGCCCTTATCGAATGCATCCGGTCAAATTCTATGGTTGCTTTTCTTAACGTATCCTCCAACTTCTATCCCAGCCAACCAAAGAACAAGATAGTCAAGTCTCATTCAGTATTCTAAAGTGATTGGCAATCTAACTTCCTATCAAACACCTTGAAGATCTAGGCTATACATGTATTGATAGATCGTGCGTGTGCAAGTTTCTTATCACTATGTGAATTGTGCTAGAATCAGGGTGCCTAAATATCTAGACTAAGAATCCTTATGTTTACATACATGCACAAAAGTCAACATTTCAAGGTAAATGAGCTCCATTTTTATGATTTTTTT
>NW_020627996.1:0-823 GCF_003573695.1 Papaver somniferum
TGATTTTTCATCGTCCTCTTCGATTAAGCGGCGATTTGAAAAATTGATAATCGTTGATTGGAAACTATATTAGAGATGCCGAAGAAGAAGGTTGACGAAGATTATAGTCGTTCTAATGAACCAAATCCTCCATTAGGTCAAGAACATCAATTTGAAACTCCTCAACCGTCAAAATCAAGCACAATGACCTTTATGAGGCATGTTTCGAAAAACCCAGTTAGGGTTTAGTTTATTGTGTTGATTTAGTTAGTTTTGGATAAAAAATTAGGGTTTTGGATCGAAATTGAAACTGAAATTTGTGTGTTGCATGTGAGTTACGGTTGATAATTACTCCAATTTCAACCGTAACTATGGTTTTTGTTGATGATACGGTTCGTAATAACCGAAATACCAACCGTAAGTTTTTGAATTTATGAGAAATTTTTCAGTTTTTTTTTTTTGCAACCGTAAGTAGCTTACGGTTGGTCTCATATGTTTAGTTACGAACCGTACATTGTTCTGTAACTTTCATTTGGTTTCGACGGTTTGTAATTCCATCAATTATCAACCGTATTTGAGTTACGACTTGTAACTCAACATCCATTACCAACCGTAGAACATCCTGTATGTTAGTATTTGGCCAAAGAAAACTTACGGTTGAAAACTAAGATAAAATACCAACCGTAGTTTAGTTACGGTTGATCTCGATACATCAGTTACCAACCGTATCGTTGATACGGTTGGTCTCGATCCACTATTTACCAACCGTGTGAGTGGTACGGTTGGTCTCCGTTCATTGGTTACAAACCGTAACTATGCAGGCTCACCATTTTGTTTTGTTTTT
>NW_020627997.1:0-555 GCF_003573695.1 Papaver somniferum
CCAAAGCTAACACCATTCGGATTGTTTCCATGCGCGCGACTGGGGCGAATGTCTCGTAGTAGTCAATTCCTGGTTGCTGGGAATATCCTTTTGCAACTAGCCTTGCCTTATGCTTTTGAATTGAACCGTATTCATTATACTTTGTCTTGTAGACCCATTTCAGACCAATTATTTCTTTATCAATTGGCTGATTGACAAGCTCCCATGTCTTATTTTTCTCGATCACTCGCATTTCTTCGTCCATGGCATGTATCCATTTTTCTTCTTTTGTCGCTTCCTCATATTTTTGAGGTTCTAGTGCTATAAATGCACAATTAGATGTATCATAAATATCTCTTGGGGAACGCACCTTTCTAGGTGGGGCACTTGCTTCCGATGAACTTGGACTTTGTTGTGTTGGACTAGGAGATCGCGGGCTTGCTGGTGGAGTACTTTCTTCTTGACGTGGCTGATCTGGCTCGTCTTCGATGAGTAGTGGCAACTCGTAGTTGTCTGCTTCATCATTCCAATCCCATGATTTGAATTCATCAAAAATAACATCTCTTGAAATTACCA
>NW_020627998.1:0-459 GCF_003573695.1 Papaver somniferum
ATCTCTCATGTAAACCCCAATAATCGTTTCCTTAAACATTCAAACTAACCATTATTGTATTGAACAAATGAATCCATGTAAATGAACCTATTCATTTTTCAAATTAATCATTATTGTGTTAATTAAACTTGTTTCCATTTTATGTAAATCCATAGTTATCTTGGCAGTCAGATAAGTCAGCCTTATTTCTCTGGAACGCTCGTAACGTGTTTGGAAAATTATCTTGAGAGATTTCCCTACCGTGGTCCGTGTTACTGAACTAGTTAACTTAAATAATGATTATTTAAAGCATTATTCACAAAGACACGTATTCATTTACAAAAGTTGGCGGGGGCCGAGCAACAAGTTGTGCTCCAACACAGCTTGTGAACGGTCCACCAGTCATCCGTTAAGTCAACTGCTTGGTTGGGACCCACACCAAACTCAAATTCCGACAAAGTTAGGTACCAAAGGCAAAGG
>NW_020627999.1:0-722 GCF_003573695.1 Papaver somniferum
GTGAGTTGAAGGTGCATATGCGGACTATGTACCAAGTAAGCTTCATAGCTTATACGGAAGAGTGTAAATGATTTCTAAGGCTTATTTATAGTTGCGTAGCCTTTCGAAGAGGGCATTTGATGCTTAGGCATCATTATGCCATGTCGCGGACCCGATGATGCATGATCATTATGCATCTTTGACGAAATGGCCTATAGACCGGGCCATTACCATCTTTGCCGGGCTACGGCCTTGCAAACGAGTTGGAATAAGTTTCTGTCCCTTGGAGGATGAACCACGATATGTACTTGATCCCTTTAGAGTAGGGAAGGATACGTAGGCAGCCGCAATGAGTTGCAACATTGTCGGTCCAACATTTTATCGCTCATATCATCTAATTGTGAGATGATTGCGACATTTTGGCCTCTCATATCATCTGGATGGACGTAAGAGATGATTGTGGCCAAAATTGATGAGGCAAGTTGCATTCCATTCATTAAATGCTCATACTTCTTATCAAGGCGTTCGACATAGGCTAAAAACCCGAGTGTCGTAATTTGGCTCAAGAGGAGTCCATTTCGATGGGAAATGACCCAAAGATCAAGACATGTCAATCTCTAGATCCACATGGTCACCACAATTTAGCCAAATTCCATCGTTTAGGGCCTCAAATGGTCGTTTCTGCCATTTTAGGAATGTTTTTGGTTTACTTAATGAAACCCTTACCAGAAAAAGGGTAAGTT
>NW_020628000.1:0-818 GCF_003573695.1 Papaver somniferum
GGACCATATCTATATTATTATTAATAATCTCTATTAAAGAGAATATCCTTGGTCCGCTAAATATGGTAGAATATAATCTATTACACCCCCTTAGTCTTAGCGGGAGAGGAACAAACACTAAGACTAGTACGAAAACGAAGAAATAATTATCTAGGAAGACCCTTCGTGAAAATATCAGCGTACTGATTTTCGGATGGAATGTGTAGCACCCGAATGTCCCCAATACGGACGCGTTCACGAACAAAATGAATGTCGATTTCCACATGTTTGGTGCGTTGATGTTGAACCGGATCACCCGACATGTAGACAACACTCACATTGTCACAATAAACGATAGTAGCCCGTCGTAGTGGTATATGTAGCTCAAGAAGTAAATTCCGGAGCCAAGTCGTCTCGGCCACGGCATTAGCCACACCCCGATATTCAGCTTCAGCACTGGAGCGGGAGACAGTCGCATGACGTTTGGAAGACCAAGAAACAAGATTGTCACCCAAAAAAATGCAGAAACCAGAGGTAGATCGTCGTTAATCAGGACAGCCCGCCCAATCAGCATCAGAGTATGCATGGATGCCAGAAATGGTGGACAAAGATAAAAATAACCCATGGTCGATAGTGCCCTGGAGGTACCGAAGTATACGCCGAAACGCCTGCATGTGAGGTTCTCTAGGGTCGTGCATGAATAAACATACCTGTTGAACCGCGTAAGATATGTCCGGTCGAGTAAAAGTAAGATACTGTAAAGCCCCAGCCAAACTTCGGTATAGAGTAGGATCCTTAAGAGCTGGTCCAGAGGTAGCTCTAAGCTTGGAGTTGGTGTC
>NW_020628001.1:0-369 GCF_003573695.1 Papaver somniferum
ATATGTAGTCTCACGACTGGACAACGACATATCTCATGAATACTGAACACTTTCAGTGATTATTTCTATATAGTATCACGAGATGGACGGCTCCTAGACAGCTTGCTCTGCTAGTATAAAGCGATAACTTCTTCAGGAACAAACAACGAGTTTACCCTGACTATATAAAGGATATGACTTACCGACAAGCTCATATCGGGATAATTAATGCTCCTAGACAGCTTTCCCTGCTAGTATAGAACCACAAAGTTAATTATTCCTAATTAAGATTAATTTTGCCGTGACATTCACTACTGAATTCCCAGAATAATCTATTATTGCTCATATTCCATGGTCGAATCCACGACTGGTCCCATGGAATGGCAATAA
>NW_020628002.1:0-438 GCF_003573695.1 Papaver somniferum
TAATCTAGTAACCTGAGTTAAGTGATAGGTTGCAGTTTCATCCAATATGATATATTTGACACCTCGTGCCTGGCCCGGACCAAAACATCGGGTATGTATATGGTAATCTTGCAACCTGAGTTAAGTGATAGGTTGAAGTTTCATCCAATCTGATATATTTGACACCTCGAACCTAGCCCGGACCACAACATCGGGATTGTATATTGGTAATCTTGCAACATGACTTAAGTGATAGGTTGCAGTTTCATCTAATCTGATATATTTGACACCTTGAACATGCCCGGACCAGAACAACGGGTTTGTATTTGGTAATCTTGCAACCTGAGTAAAGTGATAGGTTGCAGTTTCATCCAATCTGATATATTTAACACCTCGAACCTGGCATAGACCAGAACATAGGGTCTGTATATGGTAATCTTGCAACCTGAGTTAAGTGAT
>NW_020628003.1:0-613 GCF_003573695.1 Papaver somniferum
CAATATGTACACATGTAATTTTTGTCATAACCAACAGCCAGTGACTCATAGCACTGATTCGATATCCAAGAAATAAAAAAAGATTGTTGACTGGTTGCCATAAATAATATATGTATCATTTTTAAGCTAGCAGATATTGATATCCATATAACACTTGCCATATATGCATGCCACACTGACAAAAAATTATAAGAGACCAGATTGCAATATTTGAACTAATATTCAATATAGAGTGTTAGTGTCACTATATTAAAAGGGAATGACAAAAGAAAAAAAAGAAATATTCATATGAAGTACGAAGAATGAACTGTCACATTGAATAAGATACGTTAATTTGATTGTAGCTGATATTGCAAATCATGGGTATATGAGACTGACAGAGAGCAAAAGAAGGGTTTTTAAATGGATGATCATTACCTACAAAATCCTGTTATAGATAAAGCATCACTGAATTCTGTTCCTCCAGCTACCATTACATTTGAATCTCCAAACTGAATCATCCTCGCAGCATCATCAATTGAATGTGCACTAGTAGCAGTGTAGCACAAGCTGTTACAGCAACATTGTTGGGCCCTAAAGTCAAATACATACTTGTAATACAAAAAATTAAATT
>NW_020628004.1:0-633 GCF_003573695.1 Papaver somniferum
GCTGGATAATTATGTATTTGGTCCTGTTCAAGTCATAGGAAGAGTTTGGTGGCTATTTTATAGCTAACAGACGCGTACAAAGCAACAGAAAAGAGATTTCTCTCTCAACTGCACGTGAAGAAAAAGGGAGATAAACTTGGATTTAATCGAGTTATTTGGACCCTGTTGTGTATATAAAGGCTGTTGAGAAGTGGTAGAGGGTTTGATCAAGAAGTTTGGGGAAGGTTTGGGACCACAGAGACGCAGCAGAGAGGCTGGAAGACGAAGAACAGAAAGCTGCAGGAAAGCTTCCTGCTGCTGCTCGAGGAGGAAGAAGAAGACGAAGAACGGACCCTCCAGGGCCGTCGTTCTTCAACAGTGCTAGCAGCAGCATACTTGCGTCGTTAATCAACAGCAGCGCTAAAGTATCGTTCTTTTCTGGACGCTTATTTCTGGACGCTTAAAGTGGGTCGTAGTTTCGCTGTATTATATTTTTCACTCTTTTAATCATATTTTGAGCATCAAATATTTATTTTTAGAACATGATTATTATGAGTAGCTAAACCCCATTACTGGGATGATGGAGGAAACCATTCTTTATGCATGAGTAATTCTATTTAATTCTTTTATGACTATTTGCACTATTATGAGTTG
>NW_020628005.1:0-675 GCF_003573695.1 Papaver somniferum
TATGTGAATTGTGCTAGAATCAGGGTGCCTAAATATTTAGACTAAGACTCCTAATAAAAATACATATTTGCACAAGAGTCAACATTTCAAGGTAAATGAGCTCCATTTTTATGATTTTTCATTTTTTAATTTTTTTTTGAATTTTGATTTTTCAATTTTTTTTTGGAATTTTTTAATTTTTTCAAAAAGAAGAAGGAGTTCGTTTTCAATTATGGCAAATTATCGTGGTATCTACTCTATACCCCCAAACCTAAACTAAACATTGTCCTCAATGTTTCAAAATATGGAAAGAATTAAAATGCAACATATGGAAAGGGACATGCTGAGTAGAGTAAAAGGAGAGAGAATACCCGATTTCGGCGAAAGCAGAATTAAAACTCCGTTATTCAAGGCAAAAAAAATCCAACATATTTCAGCCGAGATCATATTGGATTAGCAAAATATATACAAAAGGAACAAAAGGGTTTTTAAGAAATTTTATCTACTGGATTATATACAAAAAATTCACCATACACCAAAAGTCTAAAGAGTTGAGGATCAACCCAAAAGAAAAAGTGTAGAGACATAGAAAGTTTCAAAACACTAAAATTGGACTGAAATGAGAGTGAGAGTGAAAAACCGAATGAATCACCCCTAAACCTAAATTGTTCAACAGGTTTACTTTTAAGCACAAAA
>NW_020628006.1:0-754 GCF_003573695.1 Papaver somniferum
TATGTGGCCTAGACATCAAAATTTGGCTACAATATCAAGATCATGTGGGTCTATAGACCGACATGTCCTGATCAATAGCATGTTTTCAATCAAAATAGACATCTCTTGAGATAAATTATAGCGTTCGTGTCTTTTCGAGTGTGTATTATTCAAATGTACACTCCAAACTGCTCTAAGTAGAAAAATCTTGTTTATGTGGCCTAGACTTCAAAATTTGGCTAAAATATCAAGATCTTGTAGGTCTATAGACCAACATGTCCTGATCATTAGCATTTTTCCAATCAAAATAGACACCTCTTGAGCTAAATTATAGCGTTTGAGTCTTTTCGAGTGTGTATTTTTCGAATATACACTCGAAACTGCTCTAAGTGGAAAATTCGTGTGTATGAGGCCTAGGCTTCAAAACTTGGCTAAAATATCAAGATCATGCGGGTATATAGACCAACATGTCCTGATAATTAGCATGTTTTCAATCAAAATAGACATCTCTTGAGATAAATTATAGCGTTCGTGTCTTTTCGAGTGTGTATTATTCGAATGTACACTCGAAACTGCTCTAAGTAGAAAAATCTTGTTTATGTGGCCTAGACTTCAAAATTTGGCTAAAATATCAAGATCTTGTAGGTCTATAGACCAACATGTCCTGATCATTAGCATTTTTCCAATCAAAATAGACACCTCTTGAGCTAAATTATAGCGTTCGAGTCTTTTCGAGTGTGTATTTTTCGAATATACACTCGAAACTGCTCTAAGT
>NW_020628007.1:0-421 GCF_003573695.1 Papaver somniferum
TTATGTGTATATCATGATTAAACTCTTGAGTGTTTAAATGAGCATCAACTTGCTTATAATTCGAAGGCATATTTTCCAAATCAGAACGGTCATTATACACGGTTCCGTGACCGGACCACTGTGTATATCCTTCAATTGTATTTTTAAGATTAATTCGGTTGCTTAGAATTCAAGGTAAGATAACTTGAGAATCAAGCAAACATTAGATAAAACTCTAATTAGGTCAACTAAAACATGTGGGAATTAATCCCCAGTCTTGAAAATATATAAATAGAGATGCTCTTTCAACTGGGAAATTCAACCCCTGACAAATTGTGTCCTAGTTGAAAACTAGAGTCGTGCTATATGAACCCAGGTTTCCTCTGAGAAACATAATTAGGTTTACAACTACAAGACTTCGCTTCGGGGATTCGTGAAGCCA
>NW_020628008.1:0-577 GCF_003573695.1 Papaver somniferum
AAAAAAAAAAAAGCTATATACAAAAAAATAATAATAATAAAAATTAAATCCTAAAAAAAATAATTATGTCTTTTTTTTCTTCTCCTTTAGCTTTAATCTTTTTGTTCCCAAGTCCTTAGTATTCCACTTCGAAACTGTAAATCAAAGACGCAAAAAGAAACGTAAAAAGGAACAAATAATAGTAAAAAAAAAAACTAAAAATTCTACCTAAGCACAAATCCGCGTCGGAGGCGCCAAAATGATTAAAGATTTTTCGTGGGTTGTAGTAGTGAAGGTTCAAACTCTCGGATTTGTGATGGATAATTTTTTTTTAGACTTAATAAAAATAAATAAATAATTTTATATGTACAATATTAACAAAATATGGGAGAGAATTTTTACCGGGGATCAGGATTCCACCATTCACCAAAATTTATGTGATTCAATAACAATTCTTATCATGCAATTCTAGACAATATAACTCCAATCAAAGGAAATTGTGATTCTAATCATTGCCTAAATTAGATTTTGAAAACATCCACTGTTAATCGCGAGCATGAAGTATCAAAAGCAATTTACTAATCATACTCCATCAAGA
>NW_020628009.1:0-597 GCF_003573695.1 Papaver somniferum
TATGTGTTGATCAATTCTGATATATTTCGTCTTCAGTTCATCCGAACGAGAAAGTCTAGTTTAAGTCTAGTAGTATTTGAACATGTGTTGATCAATTCTGATATATTTTGTCTTAAGTTCATCCGAACGAGAAAGTCAAGTCTAACTCTAGTAGTTTTTGAGCCTGTGTTGATCAGTTCGGATATATTTCCTCTTCCGTTCATCCGAACGAGAAACTAAAGTCTAATTCTAGTAGTTTTTGAATCTGTGTTAATCACTTCTGATATATTTCGTCTTCAGTTCAATCGAACGAGAAACTCAAGTCTAACTCTAGTAGTATTTGAACCTGTGTTGATCAATTCTGATATATATCGTCTTCAGTTCATCTGAACGAAAAAATCAAGTCTAACTATAATAGTATTTGAACCTGTGTTGATCAATTCTCATATATTTCGTCTTTAGCTCATCCGAACGAGAAACTCAAGTCTAAGTTTGGTAGTATTTGAACCTGTGTTGATCAATTCTGATATATTTCGTCTTTAATTCATCCCAACGAGAAACTCAAGTCTAACTCTAGTAGTATTTGAACCTGTGTTGATCAATTCTGATATATTTCTT
>NW_020628010.1:0-425 GCF_003573695.1 Papaver somniferum
ATCAAGTGATATGTGATTCCTCTTATGTTCCCTTGAGTAGTAGCACTTAATCTTAGTGGGAGGACATATTTCAAGCTTCTGTAATTGTGAATTGATATCAATAGTATCTTCACCCATCTTTAACCGCAGACTAAACGAGTAGGAAAGAATAGGTTCTTTATATGTTTTATATATCAAATCGAACTTGGTTTCCAAGTTTTTTGACATACCTAATCAAGGTATTTTTATTTGATAAAATTCGTGAAAATATACACTTTCGGAAATAAAAGTGAAAGTTTTCCAAAACAGTATGATTAACAAGGTCCGAAAATATTTTACCCAATATTTTTTTGTCATGAACTTTCCTAAGGTCGAAAGGATTCTTCTAAAAATGAAAAAGTATTCCAAAACTAAAAAAATACTTTAGATGTTCATGATATAGATAG
>NW_020628011.1:0-2063 GCF_003573695.1 Papaver somniferum
TTCAACTGTTTAGGAAAGAGAAGCTCTGCTCCGTCATTGTGACGTAGGAAAGTCTTTTCTTTTATACCAATCTCAGTTATCTGATCTTAACAGTCATTAGATTACTTTTATCCTGTCTCAAGATCATTACTACCATGTGCAATTATCCTACAACCTTCATTACTACAGAAATTAAAAGAAGATAAAGTACAAGCATTTGCATTCAACATAACGAAGCAAGTACTTTCCATAATTATAGTACTTCCTTCATTCAAACCAACCATAAGAACAAGACTAACTACCAACAAGAGCTTCAGTTCAAAAATTTTACGGAGGATCATAGCCTCCAACAAACACAAAACATAAAAGATATTATAAGACACAAACATACCATAACAACCATTTCCTATCAACATCTAAATCTTAACTACCAATAAAAACACCGTTCGCAGAAGAAAAAATTATAACACCAACCTATCAACAACCACGGCAAGATAAAGAAGACAAGAAGCAAGCATCGATAAAGCCTATTTGCAAAAAACTTGTTAATCATCTTCAAACTTTGTTCAAAGCCTAAGACTTTGGCTGTTCTCGATACCCCAGGGCAGACTATCAATAGTGCTCTTCATTGTAGCTTCAATTGTCTTTTTCCTCATTTTGCTCGATGTAATCACTACCAGAAGGTGCATGAGAAACACTACCATCACCAGATGAATCGATGTCATCATTATCTTCATCTTTATCAGTCTCTTCTTCCAACTATTCATCATCATCATAACTTGAATCTCCCTCTTGCATGGTTCTGGCAAAGATCTCTGGATTTGCTTTCTCATGCTAATATTGCTTGTAAAGCTTCTCCTCACGATACTTCATCATCCTCTTTTTCTCTTCAATAACATATGAATATTCATCACTCATATCAATCTCCTCAATATGAGTGTTCTGATCTTCCACACTTTATGTTGCACTCCCACACTTATTCCAACTATACTTTTCAGACTTCTCTTCAAACTTCCTCTGATCTGTTGCAAACCTCTTCTCTCTCCAAACAGAAAATTCAATGGCATGCTCTTCTGTATCTATTTATATGGTAACTCTCGAGCTCGACGATCAATCTCATACTGCAAAACATTCTTCAATCTCTCCATCTCCTGATCATTCAAAGTTACTGCAATTCTTTTGGCTAGATTATAAGATGCAAAAGTGAGAGGGTAAATTTTCTCCAGGATATTCCATTTCTTAATGATCTCTCTCTAATATTTTTCTCTTCTGGTTTAATCACTTACTGTTATGGTTAATTTCCAATTAACTCTCTTTATAGAGAGTCAAGCGAGACCATTAATAGCCATTTATGGCTTTTGGTTAAATGTCATGTCTCTTGGCTATTCACACCCATTCAAAACCATGTGCACCTTCTCCAAAACCATTATTACTCTGTCAAACCCTATTTTGAAAGTCTAAATCTAGGCATTTTATTAGCCTTAAAACCCTTTGGAATTGCCACTAAGAGGTGAATCGGTAGATCACCTGATTTTGATAAGTTTCTTTGGGGTCTAATTAAAGTTTTTTATTTTATGAAGATTCAAAGAATGTAGTACCTATTGAGAGGCACCATTGCTAATTGGGGAACGTAAGTCAGATTGGTTATACCTATCTACAACATCCGGGTTAATCTTTTATCTCACTGTGAAAACAATAAAATCACTATTTATAACCTAATGCCCAAAAGTTACCATGTAAAATAGTCAACTTATTTTCATCCACAACAATACCCATTTTTTACCAGTTTGTTACTCTACAACTCTGCTTTAGTCACTCTTGGAAGGAAGTGCCAACATTATCGTATCAAACCTAGAAGAGACAATCCCATTAAGTGTTCAACCACCTCTTCTCTCATCATGCTTACATATAGGTTGTACGTAATGAAAAAATCTTGGATTAGATTATTGGACAAGTTTTTTGTTTATTTTTTCACTACCTTTCCCACGTGAATACTGAGCTTCAATCTGTTTCAGTAAATCTGAAAGCGAGATAGAAGTGGACAAAGTATCAGCAAAGTGTACTATGATAAACAGATATAAAAA
>NW_020628012.1:0-2064 GCF_003573695.1 Papaver somniferum
TTCAACTGTTTAGGAAAGAGAAGCTCTGCTCCGTCATTGTGACGTAGGAAAGTCTTTTCTTTTATACCAATCTCAGTTATCTGATCTTAACAGTCATTAGATTACTTTTATCCTGTCTCAAGATCATTACTACCATGTGCAATTATCCTACAACCTTCATTACTACAGAAATTAAAAGAAGATAAAGTACAAGCATTTGCATTCAACATAACGAAGCAAGTACTTTCCATAATTATAGTACTTCCTTCATTCAAACCAACCATAAGAACAAGACTAACTACCAACAAGAGCTTCAGTTCAAAAATTTTACGGAGGATCATAGCCTCCAACAAACACAAAACATAAAAGATATTATAAGACACAAACATACCATAACAACCATTTCCTATCAACATCTAAATCTTAACTACCAATAAAAACACCGTTCGCAGAAGAAAAAATTATAACACCAACCTATCAACAACCACGGCAAGATAAAGAAGACAAGAAGCAAGCATCGATAAAGCCTATTTGCAAAAAACTTGTTAATCATCTTCAAACTTTGTTCAAAGCCTAAGACTTTGGCTGTTCTCGATACCCCAGGGCAGACTATCAATAGTGCTCTTCATTGTAGCTTCAATTGTCTTTTTCCTCATTTTGCTCGATGTAATCACTACCAGAAGGTGCATGAGAAACACTACCATCACCAGATGAATCGATGTCATCATTATCTTCATCTTTATCAGTCTCTTCTTCCAACTATTCATCATCATCATAACTTGAATCTCCCTCTTGCATGGTTCTGGCAAAGATCTCTGGATTTGCTTTCTCATGCTAATATTGCTTGTAAAGCTTCTCCTCACGATACTTCATCATCCTCTTTTTCTCTTCAATAACATATGAATATTCATCACTCATATCAATCTCCTCAATATGAGTGTTCTGATCTTCCACACTTTATGTTGCACTCCCACACTTATTCCAACTATACTTTTCAGACTTCTCTTCAAACTTCCTCTGATCTGTTGCAAACCTCTTCTCTCTCCAAACAGAAAATTCAATGGCATGCTCTTCTGTATCTATTTGTATGGGTAACTCTCGAGCTCGACGATCAATCTCATACTGCAAAACATTCTTCAATCTCTCCATCTCCTGATCATTCAAAGTTACTGCAATTCTTTTGGCTAGATTATAAGATGCAAAAGTGAGAGGGTAAATTTTCTCCAGGATATTCCATTTCTTAATGATCTCTCTCTAATATTTTTCTCTTCTGGTTTAATCACTTACTGTTATGGTTAATTTCCAATTAACTCTCTTTATAGAGAGTCAAGCGAGACCATTAATAGCCATTTATGGCTTTTGGTTAAATGTCATGTCTCTTGGCTATTCACACCCATTCAAAACCATGTGCACCTTCTCCAAAACCATTATTACTCTGTCAAACCCTATTTTGAAAGTCTAAATCTAGGCATTTTATTAGCCTTAAAACCCTTTGGAATTGCCACTAAGAGGTGAATCGGTAGATCACCTGATTTTGATAAGTTTCTTTGGGGTCTAATTAAAGTTTTTTATTTTATGAAGATTCAAAGAATGTAGTACCTATTGAGAGGCACCATTGCTAATTGGGGAACGTAAGTCAGATTGGTTATACCTATCTACAACATCCGGGTTAATCTTTTATCTCACTGTGAAAACAATAAAATCACTATTTATAACCTAATGCCCAAAAGTTACCATGTAAAATAGTCAACTTATTTTCATCCACAACAATACCCATTTTTTACCAGTTTGTTACTCTACAACTCTGCTTTAGTCACTCTTGGAAGGAAGTGCCAACATTATCGTATCAAACCTAGAAGAGACAATCCCATTAAGTGTTCAACCACCTCTTCTCTCATCATGCTTACATATAGGTTGTACGTAATGAAAAAATCTTGGATTAGATTATTGGACAAGTTTTTTGTTTATTTTTTCACTACCTTTCCCACGTGAATACTGAGCTTCAATCTGTTTCAGTAAATCTGAAAGCGAGATAGAAGTGGACAAAGTATCAGCAAAGTGTACTATGATAAACAGATATAAAAA
>NW_020628013.1:0-785 GCF_003573695.1 Papaver somniferum
CCCTTGCTTTTGAATCATATCATACCATTAATTTTCATTGAAATTAGTAGGTGGATAATTATTCTAAGTTTTAAATCCACTCCATGGAGGATAAATACTCTATCCCAAGTAACTTGCAACGGGATTCGTAATTTATACTAAATATTAAAACTAAAAACTAGGTGATTTAAATTTTTAGGAAGCTATTAATAAGAATAGAATTGGAAAAAAATTTACTCTCTATGTTGTTTCTTAATCTGCGTAAAAAACATTACAACATCAAATAAAATGGAACGGACGGAGTACTATATTAGGCTTGAATGTGGCTTGAATGTTCATATAAGTAAAGGTACAAATTTCTTAATTGGAATGACCTTCATGAGGGCAGTATTCATTGTGTATGTTACCCGATAGCGGTGATATACTAATCATAATTTAATTTGGCTTTCAAAAGCCTCCTGAGAATGATATATTTTTTTAGTCACAACATTTGAAAAAGACCACCTGATAACCATCAATGCTCCCTCCCATAGGGAGGTTGGGGTTCGAACTGTAATTTCCTTAAAATTCCTAAATGAAGAAACTAAGAAATCGTGTAGGGACCATTGTTCAATGGTATCAAAACAAAAGAAAAGAAAAAGACCACCTAAACTATTAGAGGTCTCTAAGTATCAGTTTAATCATTTTAACATTAAGAATATCATACCTCGCCAATTTAAATGGTTCGGTAGTTCCCCCTTTGTCATTAAAACACCCTATGGTTTTTGTACAATCTTACAAAATTAATAACCTAATTGTTATTTTTA
>NW_020628014.1:0-293 GCF_003573695.1 Papaver somniferum
GATTGAATTAAGAGTTAGAGATATTAAACTCTTTGATATACTTTATTCTAGATTGAGTCTGACTGTCTAGTTGATTCTCTAGAAAGTGTATTGGAGTAAGTCCCCTCAGATTGCCAAACGAATTGTTGGGTGTGGTTGTTAGACCCCCCCTCCCCTCGCATTTTCATTTGGGAATGGTTTAGACTAAACCAACCAAAAGAAACAATCTAATCCTTACATGGGGCAAAACGAAGTATCATATTTAGAACTTCACAAGCTACAGGCGAAGAACAATCATGATAAAATTGCGGAAA
>NW_020628015.1:0-543 GCF_003573695.1 Papaver somniferum
TACATATTAATTCTCCCCCTTTTTGTCAATAAAATTGGCAAAGGTACGAAAACGGGATCCTAATGAAATTTCCACGGAGATGATTCAAGACCAAAGAAAAGTACATATCAACTTGTTTAGATGCAATCATATAGCCGAGGCTAAATTCATTCATCAAGGAGTTTATAAAGATACAAGATAACCCCTAAAAATTCCACAGCCGCACTCCCCATAAAGATACGAAAATTAAGCACAAGTTCAAAAGAAATCCCCCTATTTTGATGTCATCCCAGAAAGAACAACAAGAGCGACCTTAATTTTACGATAAAATAAGGATTTTATTGGATACCATAAACCACAAAGAAATGTTTTTTTTTGTATCCAAAAATTCTCAATTAAATTAATCACGAGAGAACCCATGATTAATTTAATCGGAATACACAACCAAATTAAACACAAAAGTGATCAATTTAATTGGTAATGCTCGACATAAGAGAACTTACGGAGCTACGACTAAGTTAACCATAAAAGAATGATCAACTCAATCGTTTATGCTCAACACAA
>NW_020628016.1:0-1092 GCF_003573695.1 Papaver somniferum
AAATGCAATTTTTACTAGACGTATTGCCTTAGAACATATTAATTGTAATTAAAATACATTTTTAAAACTTTTTCTGTTACGAATGAGTTTATCTAGTTTACAATTTAGTCTCAGAAATCAATTTCTGACTTATAACGAAGTGTGTAGACTTTTTTGAGTTAACTTATATAAAATTCAACATTTGTATGAACTCTTTCTTTTGGTGTTTGCTTTGTTTCAATTAATTCAAGATAGACGAAATTTGTTAGGATTTGGATTAGTTCTGCATGGTCTTTCGAAATTTCTTCTATTGTGAAATTTGACTTCCTTCATATTTTCTTGAATTGACGTACATATAAATGCAATTTTTACTAGACGTATTGCCTTGTAACATATTAATTGTAATTACAATACATTTTTCAAACTTTTTCTGTTAAAGATGAGTTTATCTAGTTTATAATTAAGTCTCAGAAATCAATTTCCGAATTATAACGAAGTGTGTAGACTTTTTTGAGTTAACGTATATTAAATTCAACATTTTTATGAACTCTTTCTTTTTGTGTTGGCTTTGTCTTTCTATTTGATTCAAGATAGATGAAATTTGTTAGGATTTGGATTAGTTCTGCATGGTTTTTCATCCTTCTTCTATTGTGAAATTTGACTTCCTTCATATTTTCTTGAATCAACGTACATAGAAATGCAAGTTTTACCAGACGTATTGCCTTAGAACATATTAATTGTAATTACAATATATTTTTCAAACTTTATTTGTTAAATATGAGTTTATCTAGTTTACAATTTAGTCTCAGAAATCAATTTCCGACTTCAAACGAAGTGTGTAGAATTAATTGAGTTAACGTATATTAAATTCAACATTTTTATGAACTCTTTCTTTTTTTTGTTGGCTTTGTCTTTCTATTTGATTCAAGATAGATGAATTTGTTAGGATTTGGATTCGTTCTGCATTGTCTTTCATCCTTCTTCTATTGTGAAATTTGACTTTTTTCATATTTTCTTCAATCAACGTACATAGAATTGCATTTTTACTAGACGTATTACCTTGGAACATATTAATTTTAATTACAATACATTTTTCAAACTTTTTCTGTTAAA
>NW_020628017.1:0-534 GCF_003573695.1 Papaver somniferum
TATTAATTGTAATTATAATACATTTTTCAAACTTTTTATGTTAAAGATGAGTTTATTTAGTTTAAAATTTAGTCTCAGAAATCAATTTCAGACTTATAACGAAATGTGCAGACTTTTTTAAGTTAACGTATATAAAATTAAACATATTTCTGAACTCTTTCTTTTTGTGGTGGCTTTGTCTTTCTATTTGATTCAAGATAGATGAAATTTGTTAGGATTTGGATTAGTTGTGCATGGTCTTTCATCCTTCTTCTATTGTGAATTTTGACTTCCTTCATATTTTCTTGAATCAACGTACATATAAATGCAATTTTTAAAAGACGTATTGCCTTAGAACATATTAATTGTAATTACAATAAATTTTTCAAACTTTTTCTGTTAAAGATGAGTTTATCTAGTTTACAATTTAGTCTCAGAAATCAATTTCCGACTTATAACTAAATGTGTAGACTTTTTTGAGTTAAAGTATATAAAATTCAACATATTTATGAACTCTTTCTTTTTGTGGTGGCTTTGTCTTTCTATTTGATTCAA
>NW_020628018.1:0-339 GCF_003573695.1 Papaver somniferum
TATTACCATATACAAACCCGAAGTTTTGGTCCGCGCGAGGTTCGAGGTGTCAAATATATCAGCTTAGATAAAACTGCAACCTATCACTTAACTCAGGTTGTAATATTACCATATATACACCCGATGTTCTGGTCCGCACGAGATTCGAGGTGTCAAATATATCATATTAGATGAAACAACAACCCATCACTTAACTCAGGTTGCAAAATTACCATATACAGAACCGATGTTTTCGTCAGGACGAGGTTCGAGGTGTCAATTATATCAGATTGGATGAAACTGCAACCTATCACTTAATTTAGGTTGCAAGGTTACCATATACAGACCCGATGTTCTCGT
>NW_020628019.1:0-376 GCF_003573695.1 Papaver somniferum
AAAGCTATCAGAGATAGCCTCAAAAGCTGCGACACTTGGACAATCCATTGAAGAAGATAAACTGGTAAAGAAGTTTCTCAATAGTTTACCAAGATCCAAGTATATTCATATCATAACTTCTCTCGAACAAGTCTTAGATTTAAAGAAGACTAGCTATGAATATATAATTGGAAGATTGAAAGCATATGAAGAGAGAATCCTTGATGAAGAAAACAATGGAGAAACTCAGGGAAAACTCTTGTACACAAACTCTTACCAAAAAAACTCTGCGACAAGAGGAAGAGGTCGTGGAAGAGGTGGTAGAGTAAACAGAGGCCGAGGAAGGGGAGGAAGGTTTAACTCACAAAATAGAACAACAAGTCAGAATGATCAAAAC
>NW_020628020.1:0-331 GCF_003573695.1 Papaver somniferum
TCATAAAACAAACCAATTATTACCGTTCATTTCCAAACAATGGAACATAATTCAAAGTAAAACAAAGCACTCCTTTCCAAGCAATGGAAATATTAAAAGAAATAACATAACTATCGGAATTTAAATTAAACAATGCATGGAAAGCATAATCAGACAATGCATGAGTTTATAAAACATAAATATTTGAAAATAAAACATCAATGGTTGCAAAAGAGTTAATTGAATTTCCACCTCTTTTGATGATAAGCTACGCGCACCTCGAGATCCACGATCCACTGGTTCATCCTTTGAATCGATCGTTGTTAATAACTAATTGTTAATCACACAAGTA
>NW_020628021.1:0-394 GCF_003573695.1 Papaver somniferum
TATTACTAAACTCTTGTTGCAAGATTACCATATACAGACCCGATGTTCTCGTCCAGGTGAGGTTTGAGGTGTGAAATATATCAGATTGGATGAAACAACAACCTATTACTGAACTTATTTTTCAAGAATACCATATATACAGACCCGAAGTTCCCGTCCATGTGAGATTTGAGGTATGAAATATATCAGATTGGATGAAACTGCAGCCTATAACTGAACTCATGTTGCAAGATTACCATATACAGACCCGAAATTCTCGTCCTTGTGAGATTTGAGGTGTGAAACATATCAGATTGGATGAAACTGCAACCTATTACTGAACTCATGTTGCAAGATTACAATATAAAGACCTGATGTTCTCGTCCATGTGAGGTTTGAGGTGTGAAATATATCA
>NW_020628022.1:0-434 GCF_003573695.1 Papaver somniferum
GAATGAATGAAAGGAAAGGAGAAAAGTAACATACCATAGAGCTGATTATTAGCTTGCTGAAGACTAGAGATTTTGTTCTTATACGAAGAAGAATCAATTTCTAGTTGTCTGTTTTTCTCGCGAAGACATTTGACTTCAGCTTCCAGTTCCTCATTCTTTGTGCGAAATTGAAGTTTTTTCTTTTTAAGATTTTCGCATCTCCTCTCTAGATCTAAGGCAACAGCGAAAGAAGCTTTTCCATCCTGCGAGAAAATATAAAAAGTATTAAATTAGAAAGAGATTTTGAGTTACAACAATGAAGAAGTAAAAGGATGAAAGCATACCAGACTATTAAGAGAATGCAGGAAATTGGGAGTCACTGATCTAGAAACTCCACGAAGAGAATTATCACCATCCAGCAAAGGAACATCGCAAATTGTAGCGAGAGCCTTACA
>NW_020628023.1:0-344 GCF_003573695.1 Papaver somniferum
GTAACAGTCAGTTTGTAACGCCTATAAAACGTTGCGAGCTGTCTGCTTTATTAGTTTCCTTTTGTTTTTCACCCTTTTGAGCTATGAACACCTATTTTGAGCACGTGAATAATATGAGGAGCTAAACCCCATTGCTGAGGCGATAGAGGAAGCTATTTTTCCAACAAGAAGTGGTGTATTCTATTTCATCTATTTATTGCAATTATTATTATGATTATATTCCTTGAGCTATAATTGAATATGATTTTTACTTGAGTGATTGTGATCTATTTTGATGAAGTATGCTTAGTTTATAGACTTTTGATGCTTCATACTTGATATTTACAATTATTGCTTTTGAAAAT
>NW_020628024.1:0-324 GCF_003573695.1 Papaver somniferum
TATTATAACAAAAAAACGTAATTACAAGAATTAAAAAAAAAGAAATAGAAAGACAAACCCAACACAAAAAGAAAGAGTTCATAAAAATGTTGACTTTTTATACGTTAACTCAAAAAAGTGTACACACTTTGTTATAAGTCTGAAATTAATTTTTGAAATTAAATTGTAAACTAGATAAACTCATCTTTAACAGTAAAAGTTTGAAAAATGTATTGTAATCACAGATAAGGCATTACGTCTAGTAAAAATTGCATTTTTATGTACTTTGATTCAAGAAAATATGAAGGTAGGCAAATTTCACAATAGAAGAAGGATGAAAGACCA
>NW_020628025.1:0-1579 GCF_003573695.1 Papaver somniferum
ATTAAAAACTTTAACCCTAGCTACCGTACTTTCGTTATTATCACCCATAACTCCCACTCCAATCGTATTATGATAAACCCTAAAGCTCTAACCGGGCTCTCATACCAGTTGTCAGGATTTTCTTAGGGAATAATCACTGACAACCGCGGAATAATGGATCTTGAGATATTATGATGCATAATAAGTAAACCAAGCACAAGCAACCATAATAATACGAGAAAGATAAATCAACTCACAAGACACAAGATTTATAGTGGTTCGACCAATACATACAACTTGTATATATTGTCTACGTCCACTTTGAGCCGCACCAACTCAAATCCACTATGAAGAAAAACGATTACAACGTCGTGTGAATCCCAGAAAACCTTTGGTTACACCACAACAATTACCCGAGACGATAACCTTGTCTCTTATTCCTCACCAATATGCTCTCACAAAGAAATCCTAGCTTTAGACCTAAAAGCTGTACAAGAAATCTCTCACCGATCTCTTAATCGTTTTCTACACAATACACAAATTCTACAAGGCCTAACTACCTATTTATATAGGTTACAAACTTGGCCACCAAGAATTCTAACCGGTTTAGGAAACCCCGTCCCTAAATAACCACGGATAATTTTAGGAAATAATTAATTAGTCCTCAATAACTAATATATAGCTGTCATCAGGATATAAACAAGTCTCAAACATCACATTTTCATCATTGGATTCATTAAGAGATACTAAAAATGGAGGGGAAAAAACCTTTAAAATATGTCAGTTCAGGCTTTGTGCATCTGCCTCGATTTCTCATGCTTTATCTTCCTTTTCAACATCATTTCTGTCGGATTTCTTTTTTCCTATTTTTCTTTTCTACATTGGTGCGGCATTAGCCGATGGATTGTGACAACCTAACTCTGTAGCCTCGAGACTACTCAACCGTTCTTCAAGCTACTCAAGAATATTCTAATCAGAAAAGAGCCCAAAATACGCAATTTGGAATTAAAAAAATAAATTTCTAAATCTCTTACCTTGGCACGACTCTCCAGACCCATGGAGTTATCTTGAGCGTCTCCAAAAGCATCATGTCTAGTGACCAATGAAATCTTAGATGCCAGAGATCTAGCCATCCTTCCCTTGTTTTTAGGGGAAGCTTTTGTTGGAGTACGTGGCTCGATAAACACCACATATGTATAGTTAGGATAGTCCCACATGGAATAAGAGGAGTACATGTGGCGCTTAATAAGCTTGGGCATCTCCTTACATAGCACCGAGGCCTTTTAGATTAAAACCCCACACCTGCTGCAACAGGTGGTCAAGTGGGGACAGTATCAGTGCTATGTGGTCGGGCCCAGAAGTAGGGTCCGGCGGTCCGTGAAGCCTAACAACTGGTATCAGAGCCAGGTTGGGGCTACTGTCCGAACGGAGAAGTGGTTGCGTATGTCACCCGGTTGGGGCTAAAAGAAATGAACTCAACTTTCATATCCCTCATTCCTAAAATTGACAACCCAACCACCCCCTCTCACTTTAGACCCATATCTCTATGCAACACAAAGTTATATCCACACTTCTGGCTCAAAGGCTAAAACTTCCTCTT
>NW_020628026.1:0-531 GCF_003573695.1 Papaver somniferum
AGCAACACTTATTATGCTGGCCTGGTATTTCCATGTATCAGCAGCCGGGTTGGCCTGGTATTTCCATGTATCAGCAACCACAATTATGAAATGGGGTTGGCCTGGTATTTCCATATATCAGCAACCACAATGAAAATAATTACAAAATGTAGCTGTCCTGGTATCTCCATATATATCAGCAGCATAAAATTGTTCCATAGGCGAGGCACAAACGCAACAAAGGAATTGAAATCAAACTGGGGTTGGCACATGCAAACTGAAAATGAGAAGTATTTTATCTTTCTTACTTTATTACAAATATATTCCACGGGGAAGGATAATTTATTTGTCATGTTAAGAATTAATTGAGGAATATTTACACGTGAGATTATTTTGGAAATAAAATAATTCTTTCTTCATTTGGGAGATTTTGGAAATAAGGAGAGTTTATTACTTCATTGGAAGAACGAGGTGGCAATATTATTTGGGGAAAGATATTGATGACGACATCAAATTGTGTGCAAGTATTTCATGGAATAATTTATTTTGATA
>NW_020628027.1:0-915 GCF_003573695.1 Papaver somniferum
TGTCTCGTCCTCCATTTGAAGATTCTATTATGTCTTTCAATATTGAAACTGAACAATTTAGCACACTTCAACCTGGAGGGACCAAGTATAACGTCACAGAACCTGGTGGAGGCACTAGTAGGGGGATGCTGAGAATTTGTCGATTGCATTTGGCAGAAATGAATGGGGAATTATGCTTGTGTGATTTCGTAAATTTAACTAATAATCAACTTCTTTTGTCAATCTATAACCATGCAACACAATACTGGAGTACGAGAGCAATTGTGGTTCTACCTGAGTACCATTATCCTTCGAGTTTGGATCGGCTGAACAGATTTAATGCGGAAGTTGTGCAGATCAAGGACAATGAGTTGCTAGTGAGACAGGGAAGCAGACTTGTGCTTTATAATATGCTTACAAATGCTTGTAAAATTTCTGAGATAATGGGTTTTAAGGATAAAGGTATTCGAGCAACTGTTCATGCTCATAGAATTGCTTCCTTTCATTTGTGATAATAATTGCATCAATGAGGCAGAGAAGATTTGGTTGAATTGTATTGACCTGGTTCGAGAGTTTGTGGTATTTCTGAATGTGATTAAATCATCAGATTCTTAGGTCACAATAAGGTAATTACTAGTAGTGTCTACTTACTAAACGGGTCTAGTTATTATTTCCTACTACCAGAGATTTGGCAAATAATTTTAGGTTTATGATGCCCATATATTTTATTAAACTTTTATTATGGCATTGGAGACAAATACTACACTTTGATCTCTATACTTTAGATTATGATTTTAGGTTTCTAATTTCAAATGTAATTTCGTTACAATATGAGAAAAGCATCATGTTGGAAGATTCTCATATTCCCTCCGTCCCAAATTAATTGAGTTATATGTAGTTTACACAATTATTAAGGCAAGGAGAAAATGAGAGTAT
>NW_020628028.1:0-334 GCF_003573695.1 Papaver somniferum
CTAAATTATAGCGTTCGAGTCTTTTCGAGTGTGTATTATTTGAATGTACACTCGAAACTGCTCTAAGTAGAAAATTCGTGTTTATGAGGCCTAGCCTTCAAAACTTGGATAACAAATCAAAATAATGTGGGTCTATAGACCAACATGTCCTGATCAATAGCATGTTTTCAATCAAAATAGACACCTCTTGAGCTAAATGATAGCGTTCGAGTCTTTTCGAGTATGTATTTTTAGAATGTACAGTCGAAATTGCTCTAAGTAGAAAAATCTTGTTTATGTGGCCTAGACTTAAAAATTTGGCTAAAATATCAAGATCATGTGGGTCTATAGACCA
>NW_020628029.1:0-1311 GCF_003573695.1 Papaver somniferum
TTAGGTTCATTATTAGTTTTATTATTTTGTTTTGTTTTTTTTTTTTCATTTTGTATTTTTTTTGTTTTTCTTGTCTCATATAAAAATAAATAAAATAAAGAAGAGACAAGAAAATTTTGTTATATCATATCGTGGTTTGTTTTGAGTTTTGTTCTTTCGATAAAGCCAATGGAAGAAGAAATATTTATAATGAAGTTTCAAGCAACAAGGATTTGTAGTAAAAGAATTACATTGTCAAGATTCTACGAAGTTCAAGAGTTATCATCAAGAGTTGAAGACCGAAGACGAAGATGAAGATAAGGATTGAAGACCGAAGACGTTTCTATGGATGTTGTGAGAGTGGTGCTAACTGCACGTCGAACGGATAACGAGGTAAGTATGCATATTCCCACCTTCGTTAAGTGGTTGATTTCCTTTCTTAGAGATCGTCAGAAAAAAAAAATTGGATTTTCAAAATGATAAAATATGTGGGTTTTCAAAACAATTCGGAGGGTTTTTCCTTCCTACTATTCAACGTGTCGTAGGATTCTCTCTTCATTCCTACCTGGACACATGTGTGACCCATAAAAAAATTGTTTATTATTGAGAGCAACTTCATAAAACTCTTTCTGGTGAGGCAGAGTCGAGACTTTCGATCACTCTCGAACCCGGATTATTTCGATAAGGGATGGTTATTTCTCTCTCAACTTTTAAGGATGAGATTGTGTTCATATATTTGTCTAACTTCTTATGACTAGTGTGCAGAATCTCTATGTCTTCTTAGCACGTTGGATGCTATCATTTGGGAGAACTAGTAAGTTGGAAAAGTAGGTTTTGTGGGTATACCTCTTGTAAGCCCTCACGAGACTATTACTCGTCCACTAGGGACACCTAGGGGTTTAAAGGCATGTTGCATTAGCTAAGTGCATCTGTTTTCTCGACGATATAAAGTTGTTTTATTTTAGATAGTTTGCTCGAGGACTAGCAAAAGCCAAGTGTGGGGGAATTTGTTAAGTGCATATTTTGCATATATTTAGTGTCGAATCCATGCTAATAATTGATTATATTCTTGCGAATTATTGTATATTACGTTTTTTTTTTCTCTATTTGTGTTTTATTAGGTGAATCATCCAAAAGAAGGGAATTTGCACTTAATTGTGCATAAAAGAAGTTAGCTAAAAGCGGAGAAAGTCCAAAGATCAAGTGGAACTCGTTCGAACTTAAGAGTCCTTGATATCATCTCGAGGAGGACGAAAAGACGAAGCAATCGGCGAAAGAACGAGCTCATTCCGACGTCATATGAAGAAGTTATGGGGGAGACGATAAGTTGAG
>NW_020628030.1:0-366 GCF_003573695.1 Papaver somniferum
CTCTAAAAAGCTCAAGAAGACTCTTAAAAGCTTTGAAAAGCTTAATTTTAATTATACTCCGTAGCACTAAGATCTACAAGCTAGAAGATTCGTTAAAGAATGATAATAACAAATCCCTATAATAGTGAAGATCAACTTTGAATGTTCTCTAAAAAGCCTTGAAAACTCTGAAAAAACCCTGAAAACTCTAAAAAGCCCTAAAATATCTAAAAAGCTCTGAAAAACTCTAAAAAGATCTGAAAAAGCTTTAAGTTAATTATATTTCGTAGCACTAGTATCTACTAACCAGAGGATTCTTTAAACCCAATTGAATGTAACTTAATTCTTTATAAAGAATGATACTTACAAAATTCCCTACAGTAATGA
>NW_020628031.1:0-1779 GCF_003573695.1 Papaver somniferum
ATGTTAATTAGTTCAGGATTACCTTCGAACTTGTGGGGGGAAGCTGTCCTCTCAGCCTGCTATATCCTGAACAGAGTACCTTTTAAAGGATCAGACAAAACTCCATACGAATTGTGGAAAGGTAGACAACCTTCTTTAGCATACTTTAAAGTGTGGGGGTGTTTGGCTAAGGTTCAGATCCCTAAACCTAAAGCAACCAAGATAGGACCCAAAACTGTTGACTGTGTCTTCATAGGGTATCCTGAGCATACACCTGCATATAGATTTATGGTTGTGAATTCTGATGTTTATGAAATTGGTGTGAATACTATTATGGAGTCTAGGGATGATGTGTTCTTTGAAAATACTTTTCCTTTAAAATCTGACTCTCGTAAGAGAGGTGTTGATCCCCTAGATGTTCCTTCAACCAGTCAGACTTTACCTTTAGAGGAAGATGAAGTAGAATTTGATCTTAGGAGGAGTAAAAGAGCTAGAACCAATACCTCTTTTGGACCTGACTTCATAACACTAGCAGAGTCTGATCCTCAGACTTATAGAGAATCCATGACTTCTTCTGAAGCTTCGTGGTGGAAAGAGTCTTCTATTAGTGAAATGGAATCCATCAAAGAAAATGATACATGGGAGATAGTATATTTACCTCCAGGGTGTAAGGCCATAGGATGTAAATGGATCTTCAGGAGGAAACGTAACATAGATGGAACTATTCAAAAATACAAGGCTAGGTTAGTAGTCAAAGGCTACAAACAAAAGGAAGGTGTAGATTTCTTTGATACTTACTCACCCGTTACGAGAATTACTTCCATTAGGATGTTAATTGCTATAGCCGCGATTCATAACCTAGAAAGACATCAAATGGATGTAAAGACAGTTTTCCTACATGGTGAATTAGACGAAGAAATTTACATGGAACAACCTGAGGGATTTGTAGTGAAAGGTTGTGAAAACAAAGTTTGTAAACTGAAAAAAAATCTTTGTATGGATTGAAACAAGCACCTAAACAATGGCATGAAAAATTTGATCATGTAATGTTCTCTAGTGGTTTTAGAATCAATGAATCTGACAAGTGTGTATATACTAAGCTTGTAAATGATGCATGTGTGATTGTATGCATGTATGTTGATGATATGCTTATACTTGGTACAAACATGGATGTAATTAATTCCACTAAGAACATGTTGAATGAGAACTTTGACATGAAAGACTTAGGCCCTGCAGATGTAATCTTAGGGTTGAAAATTATGAGAAATTCTAACGGTTATAGTCTTAGTCAATCTCATTATGTTGAATCTGTGCTTAGAAAATTCAATCATTTTGATTGTAAACCTGCTTATACTCCATATGATCCTTGTTGTAAACTCAAAAAGAACAGAGGTAATGGAGTATCACAACTTGAATACTCACGAGTTATAGGAAGTCTGATGTATTTGATGAACTGTACTAAGCCATACATTGCTTATGTTGTGAGTAGGTTAAGTAGGTATACTTGTAATCCAGGGCAGGAACACTGGGATGCACTTTTTAGAGTGTTGAGGTATCTAAAATACACGTTGACTTTTTGTTTGAATTATGAAAGGTATCCTGCTGTCCTTGAGGGATTTTGTGATGCAAACTGGATATCAGACTCATAGGAGTCTAAGTCTACGAGTGGATATGTTTTCACTCTAGCATGTGGGGCTGTTTCTTGGAAGAGTTCCAAACAGACCTGCATAGCTCGTTCCACTATGGAATCTGAGTTTATTGCGCTAGATAAAGCAGGAGAGGAAGCCGCTTGGCTAAGAT
>NW_020628032.1:0-1985 GCF_003573695.1 Papaver somniferum
AGAGAAAGAAACACACATCATCTTATTTAGATGCAATCATATAGCCGAAACTAACAACATTCATCAAGGAGTTTAAAGATACAATATAACCCCTCTAAAATTCCACAGCCGCACACCCCTCAAGATATGACCATTAAGCACAAGTTCAAAAGAACTCTCCCCAATTGATGTCATTCCCGGAAGAACAACAAGAGTGACCTTACTCCAGAAATAAGGATTTATATATTGGATTTTAGAAAACCCACAAGGAGATGCGAACTTAGAACCAATGATTGAAAGTCTCTCATGAGATCAAGTTACTGAATAAAAGAACTATCTCATGGTAATAATACACAATATGTAATCACGAAGATCAAATATTGTGATCATATTTTCTAAGATACAAACTTGTACGAACAAGAATTGATATGCTTAGAAGGAAGAATAATCATTTTCATAAGGATTTACACCAAGAATGGTTACCATAAGAGTATGAAAAACATTCTTTGATAATAAAAAGCAACATCCATGGCTTTGATAATTGCTTCTAACCTGTTATATTCAAGAATTCCAATCACAAATCAAGTTAGGTAGTTAAGACTCATACATGTGTTATCTAAACATATTCACCTTAACCATAACTAGTTCAAATGACTCAAATGAACTAGTTAGAGAGTTGTTCAATTGCAAGGAAATCTTATGTAACTACACAGACACAATTGAATCAAAAACGATTTGATTCACTTGAATAGATTCATGAACTTTATAGCCACGGTTTGCAAACTTGCATTCCTTAGTTTATATAAATATAATTTCACGAAAAAATCGTCTTTAGATATATAACCTTCTCAAGTTCGCAGACTAGGTTCGCGAACTTAAGTTACCGGGCAGAGTTTACAAACTCCAGCAAAAATTCTCGGAAAGGATAACTTCGCCGGTTCGCGGAATGGTAATCACGCAACAGTTTGTCAACTCCAGCATAAATTCTCGGGTTTGAGAACTTCGGCAGTTCACGGACTGAGTTCGCGGACTTGGCTCACGCCATTCTTCCGGTTCTCTTGATCAACAAAGTTCGCAAACTTTGGTTCAAGGAATAGGACTTATACATAAATGTGTTTCCACAACAATGCTTATGTCCATCATTGGTTATATAATCTAAACTCTCATTTCAATCATTTAAACATTCTTAGAGGACGTTATATAGTTGTTACACCATTTCTCGTCAAAGCAATTTTCAAAGTGATTGAACCATAACATGACTTTCGTCACTAGGTAAAGATGGACTTGGTTAAAGGGAAAGCTTACCAACACATATTTCGAGGAATATGTAAGCGAGATAAACTCAGCTCGAGACAATAAATTGTTCCACATATTCAGAAATTTCCCAACATGGCGCCCCAATTCTTTTGCAATCCTCACCGCATTTAATAGGGCTTCTTGGTGAGGGTGCACTTCCAACACAATTAGGTTGTGTTTAGGTGAACAAAAACTTGCTCACTACAGGTATTTGAAACAAGATCAAACATGGAATCTAGGAATTTAACAACTTCCTAGAAACTTTCAATAAATGTTCCATACCTTTTTAAGATGTTATCCCTTGTCGAACTCTTGTCTGGGAGATCCTTCTTAATAGAACTTGTTGCTTTATTGGTCTTCTTTGGTACCCATTTCTGAGCAGCTTTTGGAGCAACGTATTTCTTTTTCTCCCCAATATAATTGTGAAACTTCTTCGGGGGAATACTGAAAGAACTGATATTATGAGACTCAGTTTTTCTCCAGTTTGGAACATCAAATCTTGTCATCCTAACAGAATCATATCTGGTTTTATCTCGTTTAAGAAATCTACAATTCCTTTGCAAGTGACCTGGTTTTCCACAATAAAAACAATGTTTAGTATAATGGAAAAAGTTATGTTTAGTATTACCTGAATGTGTATGTGCTTTCTTTGGAGATTGCCAGGATTTCCTCTTTTTGCCATCCGTAGTTGGTAGAGATACTTTTTTTTT
>NW_020628033.1:0-510 GCF_003573695.1 Papaver somniferum
AGAAATAATCACTGAAAGTATTCAGTATTCATGAGATATGCCGTTGTCCAGTCGTGAGACTACATATCTACATGTACTCTGAGAGAAAGTACTCTCCGTTGAGAATTCGATGAGAGACCCGTGTGTCGATACTCACGTCTGATTGTTGAATCAGAGCTTCGTATAATTATGAGTTTATGAATTTAGCCTTTGTTGAAAATCCACCATCTACATTAAGTCCCCTGCTTACTGAAGAAACCTGTGTTCCTCAGTCAGCATTAAATGGTGATTTTCCGGCCATAAATAATAATACCAGTAATTGAACTTAGACGTAAGTTGAGATGTTACCGGATTTAGAGAGCATGAGAAAACCACGAATTGATGAAGGCTTAAATGTCATGATTGGAGAATCGTTTGATGAGCATAAATTGGTGTTGAACCGCTGGTTTGGATGACGAGTCCGTGGTCGGTTAGGATTCGCGGGTCGGGCCCAATAAGGAAATCCTTAGAAAATTAGGTTTTGGAAATAAA
>NW_020628034.1:0-274 GCF_003573695.1 Papaver somniferum
TATTCATAAAAGCACAGAGCTCAGGTGTTAGAAATAACATGATAGTTTCACCATATCTCGTTGAGTCCTTTTCACTTCTATTTTTATTTTATTTTGTTTTTCAACTATGTTTCTCTAAGTGATAGGTGGGGCCCACGATTCAAGTTGTTACCAATGCTAGGGTGAATTAGAGTGATTGAGATACCATAAAAAAAAAGTTGAAAAAGAAAAAGAGATGAAAAAAAATCAATGGTAGTTACCAAAAAGTTGAAAAAAAAAAAGAAAAAAAAAAAGA
>NW_020628035.1:0-561 GCF_003573695.1 Papaver somniferum
TCTAACAAAACCCACAAAAATATTTGAAGGACAAAGCAATTACCCCCATCAGCATGAGAGCCTCTGTGCGAGCCTCTTCTGTTTGAGGAACATGCATATTCATCTCATCACCATCGAAGTCAGCATTGTATGGATTACAAACAGATTCATTGAACCTCAATGTTCTCCAAGGCATTATTTTCGCCTACAAGCATTTGCAAATGAAATCAATATGGGACGAAGATAACAAAGAAAAACAAATTAAACAAAGTGTAACATTCAAACAAGATGTTGATGCAAATACCCTATGACACATTATAGACATGCGATGCAAGCTAGACTGACGATTAAATAACACAACATCCCCATCTTCCAGATGCCTTTCTACAATGTCTCCAAATTTGAGTCCATAAGCATCACTTTTTCGTCTTCTATTCAGAATCCTGCAGAAGGATCAGGTAAGTCAATTACCACGGGAAAATTAAACTAAAACAGGATAACACACTATTGAAAACAAAATACAACAATACTGAGATTTTCTTATATGCAATCAGTAAGATGAGATGAACAATAGCACATACC
>NW_020628036.1:0-472 GCF_003573695.1 Papaver somniferum
TATTCATTTTTCAAATTAATCATTATTGTATTAATTAAATTTTTTTCCATTTTCTGTAAATCCATAGTTACCATGAAAATCAGATTATGTCAGCCTTATTTCTCCGGAACGCTCGTAACATGTTTGAAAAATGCTCTAGAGAGATTTCCCTAATGTGGTCCGTGTTAGTGAATTAGTTAAATTAAATAATTATTGTTTAAACAATTATTGACAAAGACACGTATTTATTTACAAAAGTTGGCAGGGGGCCGAGCAACAATTTGTGCTCCAACACAGCTTGTGAACGGTCAATCAGTCATTCGATAAATCAACTGCCTTATTGGGATCCTCACCAAACTCAAATTCTGACAAAGTTAGGTACCAAAGGCAAAGGTGTGCCATTTTATAGGCACCAAACTATAAATATCCCTTATTACAAATATTGTCTACTTATATAACTCTATTTGTCCCCCAAGGTTTTGTGTAATCTCTT
>NW_020628037.1:0-734 GCF_003573695.1 Papaver somniferum
AATATGGTTAGGAAGCTTTTGTTCAAAATTATGAAATCCTTAATCTGCCTAGTTTTTGTGATCACTGCATGTCCATTGGTCATATTAATGCTGAGTGTCGTATTAAGAAACATAGAGATTTACAAGAGCAAGTTGATGCTGAAAAGGATCCAGAGATCAAGAACAGAATTGAAGCTGAGATTGTCAAGCTTCAAAAATTTTGGAAGAAGGAGAAAATATCAAAGGATAAAGTCCCAAATCTGGTGGATCAATCGGACGCAAAAACTACGCCACCATTAATTATTCCAACAACGAAAGTCCCAATTACAAAGGTTTTTGCTGGAACCCATATATATATTGATAGCCCTTCAACGAGTGTTGTTGATGAATCTATTCCTCCAGTTAACAATGTGGGTGCGTCTGATAATCCTCTGCATAGTGATAATTCGGAGAAGTGCAAAGATAATGCAAGTCAGCGCAAAGATTGCGCTTCTTCTGAACGCAATGATTGTGTTGCTGCGGAGACGCTTAATGATGGTGCTTTAAGTGATGTTTTAGTCACGACTTCTTCTGAGGATGTTGACTTGGTGGATGATGAAGAACACGATGCTATTAAAAACCTTGAAGAATTGAAGAAAATGACTTATGATTTGCAGAGAGATGCGGAGGTGGCCAGAATTGAACAAGAAATGGCGCATACTAGGGTTGAGACTCTTAGAAAACTATCTCTGAAGAAGAGGAATCTGGCCCTTGAG
>NW_020628038.1:0-512 GCF_003573695.1 Papaver somniferum
ACCTTTTAGTCTCCCATGAGCTTGCTCTACCATACTTGTGGATTCAAGTTTGAAATGTTTATAGTCGTAAGTATAAGCATACTCTTTGTGTGGCCTCAACCATTGTTTCTTGCAATATTCCACTACTTTGGGGTAATTAGTCCCCCAATCATCCTCGGAATCCTTCAAGTTTAACTCATATCTTCCCATACTCATCGACCAAACCACCTTATCCCACGCTTTCATGAATAACCCAAACTTAAATTCACCTTCTTTCCATTATTCGTCTTCTTTGTCTTTCTCCTTCTCTCGCTCCTCTTTAGTTAGTTTGCTAAGACATTCATCTTCCTCTTTTTCACGTTTAGTTCTTTTCTTTGATTTCGGTTTTTGGATATGACTTCTACAATTCTTCTAAGATTGCATTGTATATGCCAAGTGAAAAGGAAATTTTGTGCATTGGGAAAGACTATCCTCACGGCGTTCATTATTGATTGCTCATTGTCGGTGACTATAACCCCCGGAGTTTCGTCTTC
>NW_020628039.1:0-307 GCF_003573695.1 Papaver somniferum
TATTCCCAGATACCAAAATCAAATTAGAACCCTAAAAACTAAATCACAATAAAGCAAAAGAAGTAAGAGAAGAATAGAGTAGTGATAAAATGATTGATTTCACTTCGTGGTATCCGTTGATCATAGAGAAATCCAATTCATTACTGATAGAAAATATTAGGAATTTACTAACGGCAGTTAGTTCTAACTAACAGTCTGACCATCTGACTTGTTTGACTAACGGGTCAACGATCGAAATACTAAAACGGACAAACTTAGGACCCAAACTCAAAGAGGTACCAAAATCTATGACCCAGACACTAATTAA
>NW_020628040.1:0-921 GCF_003573695.1 Papaver somniferum
TAAGACTGATAAAACTGTCTTGTATTCCGAATATAGTAGTTATATATTTCTCTAAATCATTTCGAAACATTCCTGAATAATACATGACACATATCACTGTTCCAGGCTATTATTCGAATGATAAACTTGAATATAAATTTGGTTCCGAACAATAAATTGTCCTCCATCGAATTTGATCAAGTATGAATAAATTCTCATTAAGCTTAGTCATTATATTTCGAGAAATTCATAAACTAAATAATTAGTTCTCGACTCAAAATTCTTGTCTATGCAAGCTAATCTAATTAGTTATGCAACAATCGTCTCAAAGAAGAATTGTGAATATAACTTGAGAAATAGGTGGTTTAGTTTTCACTTACCTTTTATCGATGAAGTTCTCAAAATGCTTCGGTTGATCTTCTCCTTCAAACGGTAGAAGGAAAATGATGGCTATCTCGTTTCTCAACTCCACTATTCTAGACCGAGACTTAACTAATTGTAGTTTAGAAATCAAGATATAGTTTTTACAACTAATTTTGACAATAAGCTTGATATAGCAACACTTTTGAGTTTTACCGAGCAATGCTCTAACACCAAACTTACATTAGGTTCCCCAAACCTCTGTTGATGATGATTGTGTCTACATAATTAGTGCATACGTACGTGTATAATACGTTTCAGAAGTATAAATTAGACCCACATATATAATTAATTGATAAACATTTGTATAGCCTCAAGAGACTTTTTTTTAATATATTTATGGGTTATAGGGTGGAAAAAAAATCATTTAGGCGCTCAGGTTCAAATCCCTCTAGACGCAACCTTTCTACCAATTAGGAACGAGTCAAATCGCGGCCGAATCGTCCCTTTTAGACGCTCAGGTTCAAATCCCTCTAGACACAACCTTTTCTAGTCAATTAGAAACGGTCAAATCCTGATGAA
>NW_020628041.1:0-32167 GCF_003573695.1 Papaver somniferum
GTTATGTTCGGTTGGTTCGCAAACTGCACGCACTTTTGATCTAACCGAACTTAACGTAATATAAGAGTATATAAGTTTACAAAGTTCGGTTCTTTCGCAAACTTGAACCTAACAGCTAACCAACCGAACTCTGAGTTCAGTTTCTGCGATAAAATTGTGAAGTTACCGAACTTAACAAACAAAAAAAATGTGAAGTTCCAGCATCTATTGGCTAAGTTCGGTTACCTTATAGTTTTAAAATTTTTTGCGAACAAACCGAACTATATTGGCTAAGTTCGGTTATTTTGGAACTCAACATAGTGGCCACAACAACACAGTTCGGTTAGGCTGGATTTGTTTTTTTTTTTCGGTTCTAAGGGTGGAGTTCGGTTACTTTGTAATTTTAAATTTTTTTGCGAAACAACCGAACAGAGAGTTCGGTGACTTAGTTTTAAATCCAATAGAACCGAACTGTTCTTCGTGTTCTTCATTTTCAAGAAGTTCGGTTAGTAAACTAGAGTTTTTTGAAAAATCGACCTAACCGAACATGGCTCTGTAACTCTTATTAAAACCCTATTTTGATGATTTCTATTCGATTGAAGCAATCAAAATCAAATTAAAGCGAAGGGTTTGTTGGAAAATACCTATGGAGTGGTCCCATGGCAGAATCAGGTTGCGGCTGGCGTCTTTTATACTCGATAAAATTATTATGTAACCGAACTTAATTGTGATTGCATTGATGTTGTTACATTTCTTAAATAGGCGGTGGTGGTGGTGGTGGGAGGAGGTGGTGGTGGTAATCGGTGATTGGTGGTGGTGATAATCGGAGATGGTGGTGGTGGTAACCGGCGGTGGTGGGCGGTGGTGGTGATGGTGGGAGGAGGTGGTGGTTATATATATATAGGTGGTTATTAGGTTGGTTTTAAATTAAATTAGGTTAAGGGTAGGTTAGTCATTTCAACGTTTTAGGACACCCCTTATCACTATAGGGAAGGTGGCCTAATAATACCATGGTCCCCTCAAAAAAACCACGGTCCCTAAAAAATCATTCTTTCTATTTACCATCACCATTCTTAGCAACTTTAAAGTTTAGAACGATTTTTTGGGGACCGTGGTTTTTTTGGGGGACCATGGTCCTATTAGGCCACCTACCCTACAATTTTAAGTGATGTCCTAAAATCATGAGATTACTAATTTGGCCCTTACCCTAATTAAAATTAACCCTAACTTAATAACTGCCTCTAATTTAATCTAAAACAAAACCTAAACTAAACCTAATTCAAAACCTAAACTAAACCTAGTCTCACCTAAAAAAAAGTTAAAAAAGAAAGAAAACAGTTTTGAGGAGAAAACTTTTCTCCCTCTTGTTCTTCTCTTCTTCCCAATTTCAACGTCATCTTCATCGATTAATCGTCGATTCATAAAATTTTCATCGTCGATTAATCAATCGACTATAAGAATGGTTCTTCGAAAGAAAACCAAAAGGCTCTCAGGAACAGGTCCCCCATTAGGACATCTAGCAAATCAACCAAGTGATCTTGATTCATAAAGAAGTGGAAGAGCCAAGTGAATCCATAATCTAGTATAATAGACGCAATAAGAAGCCTGATTCTTCCATGGGACCGATTCGCAGGTATTTCCCGAGAAACCCATTTCTTTTAATTTGATTTTCATCGATTCAATTGATTAGAAATCATCAAAAGAGGGTTCAATTTGAAGTTACAGTGTTTAGTTCGGTTAGAGCGTCTTTTATTGTTGCCCTAGTTTCTTAACCGAACTCCATGAAACGAAGAAAACAAAGAACAATTCGGTTTTATAGGATTGAAAACTAGGTTACCGAACTCGTGAGTTCGGTTGTTTCGCAAAAAAATTGTTGAACTGCCATGTAACCGAACTATAGCCATATTACCAAAAATAGGAAAAAAATCCATGTAGCCGAACTGTTTGATTTTTCCCAAAATTTCTAGTACCCACACTACCGAACTCTAGCACCTTTGTTCGGTTGTTTCGCATAAATGTTTAAAACTTCCATGTAACCGAATTGTACCCTTATTACAAAAAAATAAAAAATTGGCCATATAACCGAACTGTTCTTTTTTTTCCCTATATGTTTAGTACCCATATAACCGAACTTGTTCCAATATGTTCGGTTTGTTCGCAAAAAACTTTGACAAACCGAACTCTTGGCTATTTACATATATATGTGGAGTTCGATTTTCTCGAAAAAATAATTGAGTAACCGAACTCTACCCTGGAACACGATTTTTTTTTCTTGAGTTGGTTTTTTTCGTGAATTATTCCTTATTTCTTTTGTTTTTTTGTTTAGTAGCAAAGGTAAGAAATCTAACCAACCATTACCGGAAGATTTGAGAACTCCCACGCCTAGAGGCCCAAAACACTTAGGTGCCGATAAGCGTGGAACCAAAAATGCTAAGTATGAAGGTGGGTCATTACCGGGTGTTGTCATCCAAGATGGTGTCAATAGAGATAATGTTGACAATGTAATCCAACAAGTTAATGAAGAGATCGTGGAAGAGATGAGCAGTCAAGAACATAATCAAGGTGGAGAAGATGAACTAGCTCAAGGAGGAGGAAATAAGGGTGGCGATGATGAGAGTGAAAAAGATGAGGAAGGCGGAGACAAGGATGGAGATAAGGATGATGATGAATCAGAGGAGGGCTCGGATGAAGAGGAAGAAGAAGAGGAACAAGCATACATAGTGGTAAAGAGACCTAAAAAGACGCCTAAAAAGCCTTGTGCTAGATATTCATATATTCCTCATAAGGATTTGTGTTTTCCGCCAAAGAATCCAACATATGGTACTCCAAGAGATGGCGGGGAGGTATTGATGGGCTACAAAAACTCATGGGCTGCCAAGATCTTTGCAACAAAGGTATGGTTCAATCTTAACCATCAAGATTTATATTTCTCAATCATTTATTATATTTTGACATATATTGTTCTTTTCCATATATATTAGTATATAAGATATGATGTTGTTTTTTTAGGATCATAAAAATGTTGTTCGTGTTTTGAAACGTCAATAGAACAAGGTATGGAATATAGAAAATGAGTGTGATGAGGTCCGCCTGGCGGTATTTGATTGTGTACTATGGAAGGGGATACGACATGCACACCAAAAATTTGATGCTGTCATTGTTACTGCATTTGCCGAGAGGGCTTATCCAGAAACGAATACCTTTCATCTACCTTTTGGTGAGATGGCAATAACTCCGGATGACTGTTTTAGAATCACAGCCCTACCAATTACAGGAACAAGTGTTCGAGATGGCTACGATCCCTCGATGAGTTATGAAGTTCTTGAAAAACTAGTCGAAAGGTGTCTAGGATGGAGCGATAAAAAGGCACAATGTGAGTTTAGGCGAGCTAACAAAGAGCCTAAGGAAGGTGATGAGTATAATGAGTTTGAGGAAGACCACACGTACAAGAAGAAATTGAAAAAGATCAAGCTCAAAACCTTGTTTGATGAGTTTTCAGGGACGAAAGATTTGGTTGCTCAAGGAAAGTTGGTGATGACAGAGGAGAAGACTAAGCACCATGTGACTGCTTATTTGTTATATCAACTTGGAACCATCTTCTTCCCTGACACTTCAGGCCACGTGGTAAATGCTCATTACCTCCAGCTATTGGAACCCTTGGATGAGGTGAACAACTACTCTTGGGGCATTGCGGTTCTTTCATTCGTTCAAGTGGAACTCAGAAAAGCTTCGAGGCTTAGGAGTCTATATTTTGGAGGCTTATACACCCTTGTTCAGGTACCCCGTTAAATTATCGTTTGTGTGTTTGAATATATAGGTGAATGAATGTGTATTGTTACTAATCATATTGCGAATGTATTATTTTTTGCCTCTTCTCATAGGTTTGGGTGTACGACCACTTCCCTAAACTGCAATTGTCTAATGCTCGCACTCCTTGGCCTTATGGGAAGCCTACAGCTGGTAAATATGAATTTTTGAACTCACAAGAAAAGAATAAGGAAAAAAAGGTGTTGGAGTTGAGGGAGACATTGGATAAGTTAACAGTGGAAGATGTGGTTTTCCATCCTTACAACATTGCATCAGATGAAGACGAGGAGGATGTTGATGTTATTAATTTCTCACCTGTTGCGGGTTATAATGGACCGTTGTTTCATCCTGGGGGTTGTACAATGTATAATCCTCGAAGAGTACTTAGACAACTTTCTTGTGTCCAAAGTGTCCCACAAGTGGAAAACTTTAAGGTAAAGAAGGTCGGAACTAAGAACAACGAGAAGAATTTCATCCCCAAATACGATCCTGCTCCATCAGTGGACCACTGGAAGAACTTTGGGGATTATCTTGTTCCAGTCGAAGAGTTACAAGATTCGTTTGATGAGCCAAATGCCGCTGACGATGGATATATGGAATGGTATGAACATTTTTCTCATCCTCGTGTAATAAACAGTGTCCAACAAGCCCGTGCTGATAAAGCAAAAGCAACGACAATGGATAAAGAGGCTCAGAAGATTATGAAGCCTACCCCTATGTGTGGTGATGAGGCCTTGATCTTGTGGAATTCGGCGGTAAGATATTTACTCTTATTTTTGTTTTTCAAAATGTTATAAAGTATTGAAAAATAATAGTGACTTATGTTTTTGATGAGAAAAGGTAAACGCAAGTGCTAAATTGTTGAAGAAATTGATGGCAAAAATCCGGAGTGGAGAGCCGATGGACACTCGAGAACAAACAGACCTCTACAACCAAATAACTAATGTTTTTAATCCCGACCTTGTCGATACAAGCCAGGTTGATCCAAGCCAGACCATGCCGTTGAAAAGGAGTCGCCAACAAGGGGAAGGTTCAAGTCGGATGGTTCAACAACAAAGCAGTGGAGATGAAACTCCTAGTGACGAAGGATGACCTAAATCTCCTAAACGCAAGAGTAGAAAAGTTTCTCATAATAGTCGTGGTAAATGAGTGATTGCAACAATTAGTACTTTGTTTTCTTATGTTTGGAAGAATTTTTTATTGCGGATTTGGTAGTTTGTTTCCTTATGTTTGGAAGACTTTTGTTTTGCGGATTTGGTAGTTTGTTTTCTTATGTTTGCTTCCAACATTTAGTTATATGGATTACTAAATGAATTTCATAATTTGGTCTTATGTTGTTGTTGTTACAGTCATGCTTAAATTAAAAATTTGGATTCAACACAAGTAGTTCGGTTTGATCGCAAATTTACAGTGTAACCGAACTCAGCGTTCGGTTATATCCCAAATGTCCAGTGTAACCGAACTCAAGGGTTGAACAAAAACGAAAACATGCCAAAACATCCAAAGTCAGGTTCGTTTAACAAGGAAAAAACGGCATGTCACCGAACTGAACAGTTCGGTGACCTACAAAAAAATACGGTGTAACCGAACTCAGCGTTCGGTTTTATCGCAAATGTGCAGTGTAACCGAACTTAGGGGTTGAACAAAAACGAAAACATGCCAAAACATCCAGATGCAGGTTCGGTTAACTAGGAAAAAACGTCAGCTCACCGAACTGAGCGGTTCGGTGACCTGCAAAAAATACGTTGTAACCGAACTTTAATGTTCCAAAAAAATGACAGTGTTCGGTTACCTGCAGAATTTTACCAGGTAACCGAACTCAAGCTTTGAGACAACATTGTACTTGATCTGACTCAAAAAACGACTATTTTTATATTCGCTACAAACCTAAATGCTATATATATGTTTCTCATGGTTAACATTTCTTTAAATCAAAATGGCAATTCCTAGTCATAAATTTACTCTTAAAATGTTGAATACTATCTTATCCATAGATAGAAACCATTTCGTCGTTAATTTGCTCTTGCTAAATACTAGATTGAACGGACATTTGATTTTCTTTGAGCACGTTGTGTTCTTCCTCGTCGTCTTTCCTTTATACTCATAACCCTTCCTCTTGTGACTAACATCGGGATCTCCACTTCTCTCACAAACCATTTCAAAACGAGTGTTGCTTTCTTTTCCATTCAAAACCAAGACGCAATTGACTCTCTTGGCATGTTCTCTAGCCCAATTCTTCGCATCAATAGGTAAGTCAAATACCAACTCATTCGCATAGTGAGTAGATGTATCTTCGAACAACATACCAATCGGAGAAGGTTGATCATGCATTGGTATAGGTTGTGATTCCATCTACAAGAAATGTAACAACATCAATGCAATCACAAATAAGTTCGGTCACATAATAATTTTATCGGGGAAACCGAACTCATTGTTCGGTTGGTTAAGCAAGTTGCAAAGCAACCGAACAAATAAAAGGAACCGAGTTCGGTAACATGTGAATTTTATCGCAACAACCGAACTAATAAAAGGAACAGAGTTCGGTTACTTTGTATTTTATGTAGATAACCGAACTAGACACTGGAACTTCAGATTTTTTTTGTTTGTTAAGTTCGATTGGTTATGCTGTTAGGTTCAAGTTTGCGAAACAACCGAACTTATTAAACATAGTTCGGTTAGATAGTTGGTACATGTCGTTTGCGAACCAACCGAACTGTATACACTTAGTTAAACTTTATTTTTACGTAAAGTTCGGTTAGTTGCGAACCAACCGAACATAACACTGCATCTCAGAACTTCCATTAATATGGAGTTCGGTAACCTGTGTGTTTGGATAAAGTAACCGAACTACATCTTCAAATGAGTTCGGTTACTTATTCATCTCACAAGGCAACCGAACTACACCTTCAGAACAGTTCAGTTACATGTTGTTCATATAATGTAACCGAACTGTGCAAAATCCAGTTCAAAAATTTACATTTTTGGGGAAGTTTTTACCAATTCAACATACATTATCTAAGTTTGGAGCATACCTGTTCACCCAAATACTCTTCCTCCGGTTGTGGTTGATAAAATCCATCATTTTCATCTTGAGTTTCATTTTGGGGAAGAATACAATCACCATCTAAGAAATAAGCCAAATCCGGATCATTTTGAAGATTAACAAATATTCTAGGAGAGGATGGAGATGAAGAATCAGATGAGTTTTCATCACTTGAATACTCAAAGGGGGTGAATTTGATTTTTTTTTTTTATTTTCCATGTTTTTCTCCTTCATCTTCTCTAACTCTACTCTCACAATAATTCTACTCAACTAATAATAAACTCATCTTTTAATTTAATCTCACTAATTGTTTTTAACTAAATCATTTCACTAATCATAACCTAAATTAATTAAGAGGGTAGATTAGGTATTAAATAAATAACTAGATATGGGGTGACCTAGAATTGCTTCTAATGTCTTTACCCAAAATAAAATCATGATCCCAAAAAAATCATGATCCCCAAAAAAATCGTTCAAAGTTTAAAGCGAGGTTGTTTTTTCTCCCGAGGGAAGTCATGGTTGTCTTGAAGCAAACCAAAGCTCCGTACGGAACCTTCAAAAAGGAGTTGAACGACAAATTTTGGATGGAGCAACTTCCTACCCACATTCTTTCTGTAACCTGGCCTAAACTTTGCTTTGCCAAATGCGAAACGTCATTGTTCTTTTTTTGTTTTATCCGAAAATATTTTGTTTATCGTATAATGACGTTTTTGTATTTTAGATGAGATGATGACATTTTTGTTCCTTCACGACAATACTTCTTCTTTCCAGATTTTGTGACTCACGTTTAAGTGGTGACATCCACCAATTATGAGATACTCTCGGCAGGGCCGTTTCTGAAATTTTTTTGCCCTGAACCAAAAAAAAAAAGTTTATGCCCCAAAAAAAAAAATTCTCACACAAATCTAATAATATTATATTATTATATAGATTTTAAACATAAATATTACAAAGTTCGTTGAAATGCTTTCACTCTTCGCGTTTTCTTAGACGCAAACACTCTAATGATAGACTTATAATCCATTTTTTCAGCTATGGCTGTTTCAATAGCTATCATAGCCAAGCCATTCAATCTTTCTTGCAACATTGATGACCGAAGATAAGATTTAATTAGTTTCAGTTTGGAGAAACTTCTTTCTGCGCTAGCCACGGTAACAGGGACGGTAAGCAAAATTCTATAAGCAACCCAAGCATTGGGATAACAAGCTTCCAAGTTTTGTAAATAATGTAATACCTCAATTGGTTTCTTTACGTCGCCCGGCAGCGTCCTTTTCATGATCTTTAACTCAGTGTAGAGGTCTCTCCCGTCAATGTCAGAAAGTGTACCATAACTTTGATAATCTTCAAGTTTAGTACATGATGCCAACAAACTATCATCACTCATGGATTTTAATTTCTCCAAATTGAATAAGAAACCATATATGTTCTCGAACTCCTTAAATTGCTGAAATCTACTTTTAAATGAACGCAGAGCGCAATCCACTATGTATAGAAAATAATTTTTTCTAAAAGATTCCTCACCTGACGATGGAATTGTCTCCTCGCTAGAATCCTCATCGAAATGCTTCTTCCGCTTTCTAACACGTGGTTCATGAAATTTAGGACTAATTCCCATGTCAACAGCAATTCTTTTAGCTTCAACTAGTGCAGCTTGTAAGCCGTTGTCTCTGTAATTTTTGAAATACGAAACAAGCATTTCTATATGTTTGATAGCATCTCCCATATGCATATCTTTTGCTTGTAGTGCTTTGCTAACAGAGTTGACGATCGATAAAAGATCATACCAAATAACCATGCCAAGAAAAAATTCAAAATTCTTCATGTGATTTTAGAGTATACCTTGAGCAATAGACTTTTCTTCATTATTTTTGGATGTCTTTATCAACTAATTCAAAGCTTTTCGTATTTTCGGTGCTTGGAATTTTATTGTTTTAACACTTTCCACACGACATTCTCACCTAGTGTCAGATAATGGTTTGAGAGTGAGACCTTTAGATCCCACCTTCTTCTTAAAAACCTACAATCGCTTTGTAGAAGCAGCAAACAGTTTATAGATACATTGTATGGTCCCAAAAGAAGAATCTGCCTTCTCACAAGATTTAGCCATATCGTAAAGGATGCGATTAAGACTATGACAACCACATGGTGTGTAAAAATCCCTAGGATTAATCTCGAGTAACCTGTTTTGAACACCTTTCTCTTTTCCTTTCATGTTTGAACCATTCTTTGGATCAAAAATATCTTGATTGGGTTCTTCCATGTTAAACTCAGTTGTATTATGACCATCCATGTCATTTACCTCTTCATTAATATTCACATTATTATGATTCTCATTTGCTTCGTGTACATCTCCCCCATCTGCCAGGCCCACGGTATCCACATTTTCGGCAACTATATGGTTAACATTTTCCATTGTATCTGTAATTGCAACATTCACATTATCTACCACCGCAGCTGCACTTGTTCTAACAACATATTTTTCAAGAGATCCAGCAAGAGATTTTTTGAACTCTTCTATCTTCTTAGACCTTTTTCTATTTTGACATCCTGATAATTTCTTTCGTTTGAGAGGAGGCATACCTGCAATACACAAGAACCAACAAATTTTCTTATAAATGAAATAATACAACTTAGTTGTTCTTTCAATTTGAATACAACTACAGGTGATGGATACTGAATACGGTGCAACAACCATGAGAAAAAAAATGTAAATTGACAGTAAAAATATTAAATCAATCATAGAAAAAGGGAAATTCTAATTGCTTTAACACTTTCTGAAAATGTAAAAATATCTTCTCACAACTGACAACAACAAACAAAGGCATAGTTTCTTAGCCTAATCCAAATGTTCAGTAAATTGAACACCCCAAAATATGTTAAAATACTTAAAAGAATCTAGCCTAATCATGGTGCAGACTCTAATTCGAACAACCCAAAGTTAATCAATCATCAAATTAAATTACAATTATACCAAAAACCCCAAAACCTTAAAACCCTAAATTCTAATTAAAAAAAGCAAAAACAAAAAAAATATCAACGAATTGAACACACTTAATAGGCTAAGCCCTAAACAATTATTGAATTAATTATGCGAACATAATTAGATTGGTCAAAAAAACCCAACATCTTCTAACCAAAATATAAACCCTAACTACTAAGTGAAATATTTAGAAATAGAAAAAGGGGAAATGAAATGAAATCATATTATTGAGATCGTATGATTCAATATCAATGATTAAGACTCACAGAAAGCAAGAGGACATAGATTCACCTTTCTCCTATCGTTTTACTTTTAGGCTTCAAAAGAAAAGGGAAAAGTACTCGTCTGTTAAGAACTCCAAAACAATTTGACGAGTTTAAAGTTTAAGCAAGAGTTATGAGTCCCCAAATAATTATGCTAATTGAAACGTCTGCCCCAAAAATTTATATCGTTTCTTCAATAAGTCCCTAATTATTTTATTTTTTTTATGAATACCCCCAGTGTCAAACTAGCTTTTGCTGCCCCAGGGCCTTGCTGCCCCAGGGCCTTGCTGCCCTAAACTGGGCCTTTCCCCGATTTTCCTATGGGCCCGGCCCTGCTCTCGGTACTTCCCATCAGAAAAATGGGAAATCTGCTGGAAAAGATTTGATTTCAGGTGAGATATTATAAAAATAGCATTTTGTTTCTCTCCTAGAGGAAAGATCGATCCGTTAAACATGTTGGGCCACCATATACTAACAGTATACACTCACGCTGTACTGTTACTTGCCGTTTGGAGTTTCAACCAGCAGTATTATGTTGAGCTTCCTGCCAGTGCTGGTTCTGTCGCAAGCAAGTCGGTACGGAACACTATTTTCAAATGAACCAACGGTCCTGAAGTGAGATGATCTTTTTTTTCTCTGCAGGAGGACAGGTAAATAATTCCAAATTTGTTGGATATTTATATAGACCTACAAGATGGGGTGTACATGTGTATTTCAACGTTACCCCAAAATGGTCCATTAATTAGTAAAACATATATTTGCTGGACTAGTTAATTTTATCTATGAAACGCCACAGAGTTATATGGATAGGCGATGGCCTAATCCTCTCTCAGTGGTCTTTAGTTTAGAGGATATGAGGCAGTGATTTAGGAAGAGCAAACTCTCCGTCTCACCTTTCTACCAAACCCCTCAAGGGTTCTTATTAGATGTTACGTTTTCAACCAACCTGTCATGGTAAACAAGTTATTGGGGAAAATGCCATCCAAAGATTTTTTTACCAACTTTTAGTTTTTTGCATAATAAATGCTATGCTTACCCTACACTGCATATCATTCACTTCAGTATTTCGTCAATTAAAATGAAATTCTACTCTCCAACAAGGGAAAAAGATGGCTTCAATTTATTTTTATTTATTATTATTATTTTATTTTTAATAAACAGGAAAACCCCCAAGTTATAATGGGAATCCCAAACACACAAGACTTACAACTAAGTGACTTCCAAACAGTATCCTGTAACCCGAATCCCGTATCCAGAATCTCCACCGAACAGTCGAACCGTAACAGTAGAACAACAGCACCACCCGCCTTTACGGGAGAACTTGAATCGATGAGACTTGATTCACAGTTCAAAAGAACAACAATTTTTTTCTCCGAAAAAGACACAAATCAACACTACTCTTGAGGATAACAACCAGCAGACGAGAACCAACGAACCCAGAGACCCAATTTAGAGGAAAGGTCACCGGATCATGGATTACAGGGACTAAGTAAGGAAGGATCTAGGACAACTAGGTTACCACATACCCTCTGTTGAATATTAATGGCACAATCTAAGAACCTAGGACAACTAGGTTACTATAAATTTATAAACCACTGAGCAGGATACGTAGACATATTTTTCCAATAATAGAGTGGTCCCTGCCTACTGAAATCCATATAAAGCAGAGCACATGTGCAACTGCAAAAATGTTAGACTAGCAAGTAGCAACTAGCGAAATTTTTTTATTGTTTTTTCTCATAAAATGCAGCAAAATATTAATGAGAGACCTGAAATTTGAAGTTTGTTTATATTGCAAAAGATCACAATTTAGTGAAAGGTATTTTGCAAGGATAAACAAAAAGCCAAATAAAAACTCAACTCACTGTATGCATGGATAATAAATCATTTCAATTTCAAAAGATAAAATATTCATCTTCATCTCTTCGGTAAAGCATTATAATTTTAGATCACTACGTCTTTTTGATACAACAGCTGCTTATTTTCTTATCAAAAGAAAGAAACATTAAAGGAATTCAAACTGTTTTTGGAAGAATGACGATGAAATAAATCAATACAAGCAAACCCACTTCCCAAACTTTTTCTTTTGGTTCATTTTCTTGAAGAATAAAAAAGGTTCTTACGAACTTTTAATTTGATTCGTGTCACTTTAATAACATGCTTCCACGAGAATCGTCAATGATGTTTATATATCAATTATGTAGGAGTCTGGAACAGACCCAGGTGGGCTAAGATATTTTTTTGAACTCAGACTAGAGGTAACGGTGAAGTCCAAATACGTAATCATAGTAATATTTTTTAACGAAGAAGGATCCAGGGGTATCTAGGATAAAGCCCACATTAGCTCTCTTATAGGTTCGTGCTTGGCGATGATGATGCTTATATGGTTGCTATAAAGGGCCAATTTATTTTAACTAAGAGATGAAATAACTTATAATACTATCATACCTCAATCGAAAGGTGAACCACCTTAAATAAGCACACTAACATCTTATCAAACTTAATGTCAAATATCTCATCAAGCTTGTGTGGGCCAAGGAAGTTTTGATTCTGCTCGTGAGCGTAACGGTATAAGTTTTCCTGACTGTGAGACCTACTAGAAAGCTAATCACACTTCTTCTTCCAACCTTCCAGCACGCGCAGACAATGAACCACCATGCAAATCTATCACACTTGTGAGTGAAAGGCATAGCTGATATGCAGTAACTTAAATGTGGGTAACATCATCAAACAATGGGTGATAATAAGCCACCGCTGTAGCCAAACCTAATAGTTTGTTTGGCGATTAGAAGTAAAAGTAGTTTCCATAAGCCGAAAAAAAAAAGATCGATATATTTTCCTTTCCGAAAGTCATTCTCAAATCTGGTTCTCAAACTCGTTTTTGACTTTTCAACTTGATTAAATCGCAAAAATACTTCTTATATGCTATCCAAACACTTAAATGTGTAGAAAAGGAAATTGAGTAAATCAAACAAAATTGCTTATGCCTTTCTTTTGTGCCTCCAGTTTCTTTCATTTGAATTTTCTAGGGGTATTTTGTGTTTACTCCTCTCCAAAGATTGCTAATTAAGAAAACCTCCCATAGATATCGCTGATTAGCGATATCCCCACCGTCAAGAGTTTTATCCACTTCTCAGTTAGCTGAGAACTGAAACAAATTAGAAGGTGAACTGAAACGAGGTAGAAGGAAATTTGAGTCAAAACCATTGGTTGAAGAATCTAATTAAAGTTTTATGCGTTGTGCATGATTGTTTTTATAGGTCACTGATGTCGTAAGGAGTTGGAGTTCCGTCTAAACAAGGAAGTGTTCTCATCTGGTTTTGTGAATGAGAGAGGTGGAAAGCAGAAGTGTGATTGAGTATTTTGTGTTTTTGGTTTGATCGATGAGGATATTTCGGGTAATTCACCAGAAAATATGTTTTTTTCTAGCACGTGTTGCCCAACAGACACCTAGGCAGATAACATAACAATAGGAGGTGTCACTAATTAGCGATGTCTAGGGGAGGTTTCTTAATCAGTAATCTTTGAAGGAGAGGAACTGCAAAATACCCCAATATTTTATTTTCCTTTTGTTTTCTTAATTTTCACCGTTCAATTGAAGGGTTTAGGCCAAGCATAATGGCAACACATTTCCCTTCATTATAACTTGTTTGAACCTAAGTGAAATGGTTGGGAGGCACACTCACTATCGGGGCATGACATCCCTTAGCTAGACCACACAGAAACTCAATTTCCGTTTAAATAGTACAAAACGGAAACTCAGTTCTGTGTGGGTCAATGCGTTGACATTGATTTAAACGAATACTGATTTTCCGTTTCTGGAATATAAACCTTCAGGAGACGCTCGGATATTACATTCATCCTCTTCACGATATCCTTTTGCTTTCGTCGAAAATATTTTCATTTGTAAGGAGCTAACTTACTAAGATACATAGTCATTATTACATTATCTTGCGCTGATTGCATTCAATAACTATGTTGTTGGTTAACAAACAAATCATGCGGAGTTAGGCTTCTTTTTCCGCTTTTATTGCTTCCTTCCTTGATCGTGATTCCTTAACATACTCTAACATATTTGGACTATGTTGATAGATCTTTTTTTTCTTCTATCTGAATCAAAGAACTTCCCCCATCACCTTTACTGAATATACCTTGCGCGTGATCACTCTTCAGCCTAGTTTCCTATTTGGCTTTTTTAGTACCTAAGGGTCTCGCCTGATACTTGTAATTCCAACGAGTCTCTCCGCTAGGTAGTACTTCTGTCCCATCCTGTACTGGTACAAAGTTATGATGGTTGTCAAACGTGACACTATTTTGTGCGACGGTGAGTTGATAATCAAATTCAGGGACTTTGTCTCTCAACATTTCATAACAAACATCATACTTGAATGGTTTCCCTGTTTGATTTTGAAATTGCTCTCGACCCTCTCGTGTCTGAAATATTATAATAAAAATAATAACTTAATTACTATTACCATTTACCACCTACCGGAAAAACTTACTTAGAACTTATCAAATATTTTTGTTAATATATAACATAATAATTGACACGAATTCTTTCACTTTTTTTTTTATTGCTTTCATCTTTGTTTTTAAGGCACCAGGATCCCTTCCATTAGGATTGTCATTCCGGTAGACGAAAATTTCATGAATACGTTTCCAAAAAGGAGAGGTTTTTTATTGCGCACCAACAAATTCATCACAACCGACTTAAATGTATGCAACAGTAAGATCAATTTCTTCTTTTTGAACAAAATTATTAATCATTTTGAATCAAACTAAAATATAAAAACTTGAGTAGTAGAAGGATAAGAAAATGACAAATAAGTATAGTAAAAGAGAGATAAGAAATCAATTGAACTCAACTGATTGGGACAAGATTGAATTGAGAACTAGAGTTCCCTTATATCGAGGATATATCTAGATTTTTTGGAAATATTTGTTGGGATCCGACGATGGAGGATATATTTGTTGAGAATCATGGATGGTTACGATCGTGGGAGGACTGTAACAAAAAAAAAGTCAAACAAATATTTATCAAATGGAAACCCCATTTTTGTGCAATTTTCAACAGATACTCAATATCCGTTTCAACTGAAAAACGGAAACCGAGTTCTGTTAAGTAGCTTTTTCCACGAAAATTGAGTTTTCGTATGATTTTTCTTAGCTAAAGCCATGTTTATGGGTGAAAACTATTCCTGCCGAATTTGGTAATTTGGGGTGTGTGGATGAGGAATGAATCTAAACCCTAAACAAATGCACTGCACGGGAGTGCTTGTGACTCGAGAAATCAATCTGTACAATTCTGGCCTAAACCAAGAAATGACCGTTCGAGACTTGCTTCGGTCACAAAGTGAAGGAGATGGGGTTGATCTTAGGGAGGGAAGCGAAGAATGTGTTGAGATTGTGAAGGTGTTGGATATGTATGACTTGTATCAGAAAGCTGAACTGGCTTGCAGAATGTAAGCTATCAGTTCCGGTGTTTGAATACGGTTGTATCAACACTTGCTTCTGTTTTGTGTTGTCCTGTCGAAATAGGGAGGAGAACCTATTTATACAAGTCATTGAGCCTTACTCACGTATCTCGTGGGAAGTGGAGTTATGGAGTAGTGGAGTTGCGGGTGTTAGTGTTACACGATCAGTCTTTCCCACTTCTCCCATCATCACAAACCGTCCATGACTTCCTGACACGTTCTTGTGATGACGCGTTGTGCGCTGCACGCTGTAAACCGCCAGACCAATACCCCAGTATGTATCCCCCAGTTTGTGACATGATTGATGTCTCGAGTGTGTGGATCGTGGGACCCACAGAAAGCAGTATGTGATGCTAGATTAAATAACTAAGTTATTTAGGAAGTCGATACTTGTGAAGTATCGTGTGTGTTATATGCAAGTAATGCATCGAATATACTCAGCATGTATGAAGCATCGTTGTTTGAGCGTCTTAAAATAGCTTCATGTCCAGCCTACTTCATGTGATGGTTTGAAGGATGCGCAAGCAAGTCCTGACTTGGCCGACCACATGGTGTGGTAGAGTGGCGGATGATAATCACCACGACACCTCATTGACCAGTTAACTCCTGACCAGGATTGTATAACCAAGCAGGTGAAATTGAACGGACGAGATGATATTTGAGACACCCATCTGCGACCGTTAGTGGAATTAGGGTTTATGAAGAGGTGCGCAAGCATCACTCTTCAGCTTGGTCGAAACCAAGCTTGGGACGTAATTTAGGCCGGGCCGATCGTGCATGCGTGTAGACGGCATGCCGGTGTAGGCGCCCATACCTCATTGTCTCGTGAAAGTGTGATCTAAGCCACTCAATTTGTCTGGCGAAGTTGAGTGGTTGAGATCGATTTGCGACAGAAATCCGGTGCAGCAAAAGCCGCGCGTCATGCCATTTTCGGGCGCGCGTTTCGAGACGACCAAGCTTGGTCGGTCTTGGCCGATTAGTCTAGTATACATACGGCGGGCTGGTGTACACGTCCATGCCTTAATACCCCATAGAAACGTGATCTGAGCCACTCAATTTGTCCGGCAAAGTTGTGTGGTCGAGATTAGTTTGCAATTGGGATGTGTGACCACGCCTAGTTTGGGCGTGCGAATGTAGACGACCAGGCATGATATGCCTTGGACGATTGGGTGTGGATATATGTGGGCCACATTGATTGTGTTGATACTCACTGGGTCTGCTTAATCGACTCCTAGGACCTTCATTCGATCAGGTGAAAATGGACGCTCGTGATCGAAAACCCTAATTAGGGTTTTGCCAGCCGTGCGTTATGCCTTGTTTGGGCGCACGAATTGGGACGACCATCCATGTTTGGTCTTGACCGATCGGTCATGTATGTAGGCGGTCCCACGGTGTTTGTGTTGACATGCTCTGGGCCCTTTGAATCTGCATCTACACCCTCCATCCATGCCTGCGAAGATGGATGGTTGAGACTGATTTGCGACACATGTAATGTGTTGCAAACCCTAATTTAGGGTTTCTCGTCCACGCTGCTTTGGATGGAAGAATTGGCAAACCATGCTACCCTTTTTGGGGAGGCCGACCATGCGGGGTCCGCATTGGTCCGGTGTTGAACATTCCAATACCTGCTTGAGGGTTATGGATTCGATCTAAGCCATCCAATCATGCTGGTGAAGTTGGATGGTCGTGATCGTTTCTGAGACTAATACGGACAGTCCAGATGCTCGATCGGGCTAGTATAACACTACGAGAGTTATATCCTGTTTGGGTATTTCGTACATGCCTCCTTATTTAATGCTTGGAGATTCGTGTTGCTCTGCTGAGAGCGATCACTCAGTCGTCATGCCGCACCAATAATGAGAATGGAGTAGTACAGGAAATACAAGGCTGGTCATGCATTAATTGGTAATGTTATAAGTTTATAGTGAAGAAGTATTCTCCACTTTATCAGTGGCTTTATCCTTTGCAGGATGTTAGCGCATAGTTTTGTCCTTTTCAATTTTAGCCTTAAAGGAAAATCCACCATCAACATTAAGTCCCCTGCCTAGCACATAATGGTTACACTATTGTGGGGTAGGCATGAGATGGTGACAAATTTGTATAAGGAAATTTCTAAGTTAAAGTAAATACACATTTACCATATAGATAGACATCGCCAGGTGGAGCTGGTCAAATTAGGGTTTGGGAGAAAAGCACGACTCGGTCGGCGTCGAGACCTCCGGATAAACTCTGTTGTAGCTTATTTGTTCTTCCTTTAGGGTTTCCTTCAACATGTATGCGGGGTTTAAAAACCGTTATTCATTGATAGGCTTTTCTTGCATAAACTCTTTCTCTTTGACATGTCGAACAACAGCAGATCATCTTCTTCATATCACCCAGGACCTTCTATTAAACGCGTACGCCCATCTGAGGTTCAGGATGAACAGCTTTGCGATGACTCTCCTGTTCGTGTTCGCCGGAAGACCGTACCAGTTCGATCCTCCTCTTTTTTGTAGAGACGCCCATGTGTGACAGTGGTCGATGATGATGATTTGACCAGTCCCCTTCCTTCAAATTCGAATAGCCCACTCATGCGGATATCGACGATGCCGATCTAGGTATCTCGTCTTACGAATACCCCAACGCAGGTCTTCCATTCGATATTCACATGAAATGTCTGTCTTCTAGCTATCGAACCATCGGCGGATTCTTGGTACGGAAGGAGTTCGTACCCTTATACATAAAAGTATGGAAGAGGTATGGCCATATTGCAACCAGGAATGTAGTTCAACACTGTGCATCTGCTTTGGTTACCACGTTAAACTTCCTTCTTCCCCTGATTGCTGAGATGGAGGGTATCTCCATCCGTAACGTTGCCGAATCAAAATTTGAAGAGTGGGAGAACATGGTGTCTACCTGTGAATAAATGGAATTCAATGTGGGCTGGCTGCGTCAGCGTCTTGACATCATCAAGGTTGATCGAGTCGGCATCCTTGCGAACGTAGTTCCTGCTGCGAAGGCTATCTTGGAAGAAGAAAAGGCTCTGGATGCTGAATCAGAGAAGGTGAAGCAGGCAATACATAACTTGAAGAACATGACAGAGAGATATCAAGCTAGACTGAAGATGATGCTCTCAAGGAATTATAATCTGTTAGATGACCTCTTCTAAGCCGCATTCAGCTGTATTTTCTCATTGTTAACGACGTTCATGTCAAAAGGTTTTGAACATCTTTGTGGAATAGATTGTACTGGTTTTTTGATTGATGAAACAGGTTTTTTCATTAAAGCATCTCTGAATAAATTGATAATTCAAACATGTAATGAAAATAAATGCATGTGTTGTTGTGTCATGAGACAGAGAGGACAATGATCAAGCATGATATGCCTTGAGCCATTTTTCGTTGATGACTGTCTCTAGCTTTCTTCCGTCCACTTTAATGATCTTGTAGTAGTCGGTACTGTAAGCCTTGATGATCGTATAAGGAACTTCCCATTTCGGTGAGAATTTCAGTGCGGACATGTCTTGCTGGATGTGTTTGGCCGTTTTCAAGACCAAATCCCCCACTTTGAAAACACGTGGTTTCACAGTTTTGTTGTATGCCCTGGAAATTCTATTCATGTACACGTGAGTGTGTTCTTCTGCTTTGCTTCTTCTGAAATCCAGAGTGTCTAACTCCGCTACTCTAGATTTGGATGCTTCAGCCTCATCCCAGTGGACCCTGGTTGCTGCTGCAATCCTGGCTGATGGGATTTTGATCTCTGCTGGGAGAATTGCGTTTGCACCGTAAACAAGTGAGTATGGAGAAACTCCAATGGAGCTTATGGGTGACGTTCGATATGCCCATAGCGCCATTGGTAACTGGTCATGCCATTCTCTAGGATTTCCATGCAATGTTCGACTGGTGATCCGGATCAGTGTCTTGTTAGTACTCTACGCTTGTCCGTTTCCTTGAGGGTAGTAGATAGTGAAGAAGACCTATTTAATTCCATACTTCTCAAGTAACTCTCGTACCTATATGTTGGCGAAGGGAGTGTCATCATCAGTGATGATATGCTTTGGTACACCGAAGCGACAAATGATATGTTCTTTAATGAAAGCCGCAATCGTTGCTCATGTAATCCCTCGTAGAGGAATGACTTCTGCCCATTTAGTGAAGTATTCCGTCGCGGTTATGATGTACTCGTGCTGCTTTGATGATGGCGGATTGACTTTCCCGATAATGTCCAGTCCCCAGCTGTAAAATGGTCATGGACTGCTTATCGAGTGTAAAGGGGTGGAAGGAGAGTGAACAAGGTTCCCATGAATTTGACATTTGTGGAAGCTTTGAACGAAAGCGGCTGCGTCATCCTCCATGGTCGGCCAATAGTATTTCTCGTGTATCTGGAGAAACAGTTTCCTCTTCCCTTGATGTTCCCCTTCGTGCGTTTCCTTCAGCATGATTGGGATTTCTACCCCAGCCAGGCATCGCAATAGATCACCTCCGAAGCTCTTGCGATACAGAATCCCTTCGTGAAATACGAACCGCTTGGCTTTTTGCTTTATCTTGACAACATCCTTTTGATTAGTGGGAGTTTCCACGTCACGGAGATAGCTAATGTACGGCTCTCTCCAGTCCCCAGTGTGGTTCACACTAAAAACCTCCAATTGGTGTGGCGACGCTTGACAATTTGAGCAGGACTTCTGAAGTAGTCTGGATTGAGTCTCCATCTCTGGCCAGTAATAGCCCAGGCGTTGAAGTCGTCGGTAAAGCGTTACCACCAGTGATTGTCCGCAAATTTCATTGTGAACACGGTTAAGTTGTTGTTGTGCCTCATCATCTCCAATACATCTTGATAGAGAACCATCCGGGTTTCGATGATATAGCATACCATGAAGCATGAAGAAGTTCTGCAGTGTTTTGAGACTGACCTTTCCTTGGGAGAGTGAGCTGCTGAGCTCCTGAATGATCGGCGTTCGCCAATCGTGAGCCTCGGTATCTTTGTATTGTGACATCCATGTTGATTCTATGGTTCTCCTCTTTACTGTCAGGGTTTTATCAAAACCTTCGAACTTCAATTTGGAAGCCAGCGTTGCTAGGCAATCGGCGTGTTTGTTGTTGCTGCGACCAATATGGGTTATGGTTGCATCGGCAAAGTAGTTTAGTAACCTTTGTGCTTCTGATCGGTATGGAGCTAGCGTTACTTCCTTCAATGTGTATATTCCATTCATCTGATTCACCAGTAGTTTGGAGTCACCTCTTATCTACAGACGTGTGACTCCTGCTTGTTTGGCTATTGACAGCCCTATGAGGAAGGCTTCATACTCTGCTGAGTTGTTGGTGCATTGGAAGTCCAGCTTGAAGGAGTGTGAGAATACTTCCCCAGTCGGGGATACTAAGACCACGCCTGCTCCTCCGGTGTTACTACTAGGGGTAGCGGAGCCGTCAAAATACAAGATCCATGCTTCTTCCTTGACAACAGAGATGTCTGGAAATTCTCCAAAAAGATCTTCGTGTAGCCCCGTAGTGCCTTCCCCAGGGAATGCTGCTAATAAGTCTGCGACTGCTTGCCCCTTGATAGCTCTAGGCGACGTATGTGTTATGTCCAACTCCGACATTTGGAGAAGCCACTTGGCCGTCCTTCCCATCAGGACCGATTTTGAAAGCAAAAACTTCGCAGGATCAGATTTAGATATGAGTACCACCTTGTTGGACAGTAGGTAATGTCTGAACTTCTGAATGGAATGGATTAGAGCTAAACATGCCTTCTCCGCCTTGGGATACCTGAGCTCAGCATCTCTTAATATTCGACTGAAGTAATATATGGGGCGTTCGATTCCCTCATCGTCTTCCTGGGCGAGTAAAGCCCCTACAGCGGTATCGCTGAAGGCGGTGTAGAGACATAGCGGCTTCCCTTGGACGGGAGACCTCATGATGGCTGGAGATGATAATATTCGTTGAATCTTTTGAAATGCTTCCTGTTGAGTTGCGGTCCAAATAAAATTTGCTCCCTTCTTCAGCAAGGGGGTGAATACAGCGACAAGCTAGGCCAAGCCAGGTATAAAACGACGAATGTAGTTCACCTTTCCCATGAAGCTCTGAAGTTCCTTCACAGTTTGTGGTGGCGGCATCGTGAGGATGGCTTGAGTCTTGGACGGGTCTACTTTGATCCCTTCAGCAGTCACTTGGAATCCCAGAAATTTTCCTGAAGAGACACCGAAGGCGCATTTCAAAGGATTCATCTTCAATTTGTATTCACGACACCTTTAGGACACTTGTCGTAAGACTCCTGTGTGATCTTCCCGAGCTCTTGACTTGACCACAATATCATCCACGTAGTCTTCTACTTGCTTATGCATCATGTCATGGAAGATTGCCGCCATAGCGGTTGATATGTTGCACCGGCATTCTTTAAGCCGAAGGGCATAACAATATAGTAAAAATTGCCAAGAGGGGTTCGAAAGGCTGTCTTACATGCATCGTGTTCGTACATCCTTATTTGATTGTATCCACTGTAACCATCCATGAAGGAGAACCTTCCGTGTCCGCTGGTAGCATCTACTAACATGTCGATGTTAGGCAGAGGAAAATCGTCCTTGGGGCAGCACTTGTTCAGGTCTCTGAAGTCCACGCCGCACCGTATCTGTCCGTTTTTCTTCTTTACTGGAACAACATTAGATAACCAGGTCGGATGGTGAATAGGTTTGATGAAACCAGCAACTAGCAACTTCTGAATTTCGGTTTTGATTTGCTCTTCCACTTCGTGTCTTAATTGCCTCGGAGACTGTTTGATCGGCTTGGATCCAGGTATGATATGTAGATGGTGAGTGACCAATTTTTCATCCAGACCAGACATTTCCTCATACGTCCAGGCATATACGTCTTGATACTCCTTGAGAAGCTGGACAAGACTCGCGCGTTCGTCTGTGGACAAAGTAGAACTGATAAAGACAGGCCTGGGAGATTCTTCATTCCCGATGTTAACAGTTTCGAGCTCGTCAGTTGTGGAGTTGGTTCCATCTTGTAACTGTCGCGGAGCGTCCAATACTTCTTCTTGCGACCCATCGTTCTTGAAGCACTCATATGGGCGGGGAGACTGGGTGCCAGTCTCTCCTGTTAATTGCTAACAGCGGCGTCGGTATATTGTTTTCCCCTTCTGATCATGGCTTGCCTCGAAAGTTCGTTCCCTCTTGGTGTGAACGTGGGTTGAATCTTCACCGGATAAAGATGGACGCCTCATCAGCAAAGGTGCACCGTGGTGCTTAGCCCTTAGTGATGCAAGTCGGTCTTCTTCCTGAATTAAAGCCCACGTGGGTAGTGAGGTGCACATGACTTTGTATGATCTTCCCTGCGGAGTTTCCTTTGGCTCGAAAAGTTCCACTCCGCATATTGGTGCGTACAGAGACAATGATGCAGGAATACGGATAACTTCCTCATTTAGCATGTTCTTTAGGAACTGGTGATACGTTGAAGGGATGACCTTATTGTCATGAAGCCACGGTCTCCCTAGTATCATATGATAGTCCGGCTCCTTCTCTATGACTTCAAATTTCACTTTTAATTGAACAGGCCCTACTGATAAATTCAGATTGACATACCCGTACGTGTTGGTCTGGTTTCCTTCGAAGTCTGTCATTATGGTGGGCTGTCGTACGATCTTGCATGGGCGAACCTTGGATGTCCTAAGAGTCTTGAGAGTAATCACATTCGAAGATGCTCCTGTGTCGATGAGGGCCCTTCTGAACTCTGAACCCTTGATGTGTGCGGTAACATGCAGGGCTCGGTTGTGACCTTCTTATGCCATCATATCTTCTTCTGTAAATGTAACATTATTTACAGATGTTTCCGATGCACTTAGGACCTCTGGACGTGAAGGAGCCAGGTGTACGTCCAGGGCTATCTGGTTAATTGCAGCAAACGTCTCCGCCCACTGATTCTTCGAGAGGTGTAAAAGTTCACACAAACTTTCCACTAGAGATGCCGCTTCCTGATCCACTGGTCTCTGGTTCGTAGTAAAGCTGTTGATTTGATAGGGACCAGTCCCCGGTGTGGAAGCCTCTGGAACGCTCATCTCTGATGTGATCTTGAAGAGGAGGTCAAGTATTCCATTTATCGCTTCCTTGATCAGCTCCATGTTCTTCGTGTGAATCTCCTGTACCCGCGCTAGTTCACTCAACGTTGGAAGTCTCCTGATTATACTGTCAGGTACGCCGTTGGGAGGAGGGGTATCTCCATTGGAGGAATCATCAGGATTTGAGGTCGTTGAGGCGGTCCTAAGACCAACCATTTGAAACCGATCGAATGGTATTGAAGAAATTGACTTTACAACCGAGAGATTAACCTCCCGCCGTGGTCGCCAATTGTTTATGGGTGAAAACTATTTCTGCCGAATTTGGTAATTTGGGGTGTGTGGATGAGGAATGAATCTAAACCCTAAACAAATGCACTGCACGGGAGTGCTTGTGATTCGAGAAATCAATCTGTACAATTCTGGCCTAAACCAAGAAATGGCCGTTCGAGACTTGCTTCGGTCACAAAGTGAAGGAGATGGGGTTGATCTTAGGGAGAGAAGCGAAGAATGTGTTGAGATTGTGAAGGTGTTGGCTATGTATGACTTGTATCAGAAAGCTGAACTGGCTTGCAGAATGTAAGCTATCAGTTCCGGTGTTTGAATACGGTTGTATCAACACTTGCTTCTGTTTTGTGTTGTCCTGTCGAAATAGGGAGGAGAACCTATTTATACAAGTCATTGAGCCTTACTCACGTATCTCGTGGGAAGTGGAGTGATGGAGTAGTGGAGTTGCGGGTGTTAGTGTTACACGATCAGTCTTGCCCACTTCTCCCATCATCCTTAACCGTCCATGACTTCTTGACACGTTCTTGTGATGACGCGTTGTGCGCTGCACGCTGTAAACCGCCAGACCAATACCCCAGTATGTATCCCCCAGTTTGTGACATGATTGATGTCTCGAGTGTGTGGATCGTGGGACCCACAGAAAGCAGCATGTGATGCTAGATTAAATAACTAAGTTATTTAGGAAGTCGATACTTGTGAAGTATCGTGTGTATTCTATGAAAGTAATGCATCGAATATACTCAGAATGTATGAAGCATCGCTGTTTGAGCGTCTTAAAATAGCTTCATGTCCAGCCTACTTCATGTGATGGTTTGAAGGCTGCGCAAGCAAGTCCTGACTTGGCCGACCACATAATGTGGTAGAGTGGCGGATGATAATCACCACGACACCTCATTGACCAGTTAACTTCTGACCAGGGTTGTATAACCAAGCAGGTGAAGTTGAACATACGAGATGATCTTTGAGACACTCATCTGCGACCATTAGTGGAATTAGGGTTTATGAAGAGGTGCGCAAGTGATAGACACATTTTTGTGTCCGATTTGTCTCAATTCTATATATTGTTAGGGCTCATTTTTGTACTTATTATGGTGTTTTATGTATGTGTAGGTATTTTTGGCCAATAAACATTTTTGGAAAAATCGGCTCGAAAAGTTGCAAAAGGCGCCTCAGAAGGACACGTGCTATTCGGACCCCCAGTTTGGATAAGGGGTACCTCGATTACTAGGGGGCACCCAATGGATAAGGGGTACCTCGATTACTAAGGGGAACCCAGTGGATAAGGGGTTCCCTCTTTACTATTTACCGCCACCTGCTATTCGCACCCATACTCTGGTTCGGGGGCTCTCATTCTTCTTCATTCAAACTACATTTTTGGCGGGAAAAATGGCAGCAACGAAGCAAGATTTGTGTTGGATTTATCGACGAGTTTTAACGAGATTCAATGGCTTATTTTTGGTGGGCTGGACTTCCTATAGTATAACAGATTTGGTGCGATTGATTAGGACCCAACCAGTGGGCTAGATAACCCGGGAGAATGTAACAGAGAGGTGAAGTATCGATGAGATTTGTTGGAGATGATTTGGTCCATATATCCGGTAACTCCTTCTTGGATTTGGCTTGCAATGGGACTGTTTTGATGGGACAGAGAAGGTAACTTGGTTAGATTCGATAAAATAGCGATAGATCCTCGGCTTGGTTAAAACAGGGAATGAAGAGTATCACGGGATTTTGTTTGATTATATTTGGCAGTTATGGGAGATTTGAGGCAAGATAACCTTGCCTGAGATTCATATCAATCTAATAGAGGGACTGGAATGACCTGTACAGCTCAGGAACGCGTAGAGAAAAGTTTGGAAAGTGTAGAAGTCCGAGACTTTCTGCCGAAGCAAGGAAGGAATTAAATCGAGATTTAGGGCTTCTGTTGGCTATATAAGTGTTGTTGGAAGTCGAGAAAGGGTTACGTACTTTTTGGGGAAGTTTGGAAACAGAACAGAGCTAAGAAAAATTCACAGAGAAGAATAGCCGAGTTGCAGTCGATAGGAAGAAGAAGAACAGAGAACTGTCATCTTTTCTTTCAAACTGTAACAATTACCCAACAATTATTACTGTTAGTATTTCTCTGTAACACTGCTTTCTATGACAGTGCGTTTTGTAACAATTACAACTGTTACAAACACGCTGCTTCATACCTTCTCTTCTATTTAATAAACTTTTGAACAACAAACATGTATCTTGAGCAAGTGATTAACATGAGGAGCTAAACCCCCTTGCTGAGGCGACGAAGGAATCCGTTTTTCCAATTATTATGTGGTAATTTCTATTTTTAATTATTTTTGCAATTTCTTATATAATTTTGTGCCTTGAACTAAAATAGTTTTAAGGACTAATAATTGAGCAGTTGTGGTTTCTTTTGATAGAGCATGCTTAGCCTAGGGTTCTTGATGTTCTATGCTTCAGATATACAATTGTTACTTTAAAAATCTACTTTTGCAATATTAGAATCACTTTAAACGGAAAAGAATTGCATGATATTAATTAGATTGAATCACTGATAATTGGTTAATGGTGTAATCCTGAGTCTCAGTACATTTTATAATCTTGATAACAACTTTGATTGAGTTTTCTATTTTACTTTGAGTCTAAAACGAATCTTCACAAGTCTGAGTGAACGACAACCTTTTACCATTTTCTACAACAACATAAAAACCACATCAATTTTTGGCGCCGCTACCGGGGATTTGTGTTTAGGTTAGGGTTTTAGATTTATTCTAGTTTTTGTTTTTAGTTTTATTCTTCTTGTTCTATTTTTACGTTTTTGGGTATTTGTCTATTTATTGCAGGTTTTGAATCAAAAAGAAATTGGAGACTAAAGACCTTGGGGATTGAAACAAGAGACAAAGTGAAAAGAACTGAAAAGAAGACAATTTGATTTTTGTTTAATTTTTAGGATTTTGTTTATTTTTTCCTTTTTTAGAAAAAACTGTATTAGGGTTTATTTTTAATTTTCGTAATTTTTCTTTTCTTTTTGGACACTTTGGACTTTAAACTTTGGGACATTATTTTAAACCCTACGGAAGGGTAGTTTAAATATAAATTGTGTGCAGAGAAGGACGACGATTACGATATCGCCTCGGCCCCTCGAGTTCGTACATGACATAGGAGTCGTGGCCCGAGTCGACTACAACCGATTCATCCCCCGTCTGGAACGGGAGGTAAGATTCTAAACACCCGTGAATCTCCTGTCAGCGGGTTTACTGTGTTCCTTCGGTTGCATATATGCTGAGGACTTGAAAACGGCTGCTTTAATTTCCTAGTAAAGGGCAAGGACTGGCCATACAAGATAAGGTTTCGGATTTCATCACCGTTCTCTTCTTGCCCGCCTTAGGAAAACGAAACCAAACGCGAACCTAAGCCTAAAATTTTGACTAGAACGAGACATATAGGGTAACAAGCTTAATAGGAAAGTCGTTCGAAAAATATTGGTTACTCTTTTGAGCATACTTCGAAGTTCATGATGGTTTCTGTGAGTTGAATGCGTGACTGCGCCGCCTTGTAATACCGGTGAGGCCTTGGGTATCAAAGCTCCATCGAGCTTCACTCGCCTCTATTCAACTTACTTTAACTCGGATTGATTCCAGAGGGGTTTGCTCAGATTGTAACAAGTTCCTTTTCGAAAGAATAGAAGCTGGTCTAGAAACAATCTAAGTGGAGCCATCATGCTTTTTGTTTGCTAGAAATCAATAGGTTTGATTTGGTTGAGTCAGCCTTGTTTTGTTATTACATAGAATTCCCCACCTTATTCTTTTGCATGACTGAACGTAAAAGAGACGCTCTAGGTAGATTTGTTAAAGATAAACCTAATAGTTCTAAGCGTCTCGATTACCTCAATTTAGAAAGCCCGATTCTTGAAGATTCCGTTTTGAACGTCCATTTGAGGAGAAAATCCCTGATATTCCAATAGTGCCAGAAATGGAAACTTTGAAAGCTTTGTTGAACCCTACTAGGACTACTCGTCCCTCGTGTATCAGGTTATCTGAAACTGAAGCAAATTATGAACTTAAGCCTGGAACCTTACAGTTTCTCCCAATATTTTTAGGGAAAGAAAATGAAAACCCCTATTTCCATGTTAGGGACTTTGAGGAAATTTGTAGTACCCTAAAAATTAGAAACCTTGATGATGATGCTTTGAAACTCAGGTTATTCCCCTTTTCCTTGTAAGATAAAGCCAAATCGTGGCTATATAGTTTGGCTTCCGGATCAATTGAAACATATGAACAACTTACATCTGCCTTTTTGAACAAGTTTTTCCCTAGGCACAAAACATCGTCTATTAGGACACAAATCTGCACATTTTCTCAACAGGAGGGAGAATCCTTGTATAGGTATTTGGAAAGGTTCAATGATCTATTAGCCCAATGTCCTCATCATCGTTTAGAAAAGGTTAGGTTAGTTCAGATCCTTTATGAAGGTTTAGATTATCCCACTACAACCACAATATAATCTATGTGTACAGGTGGGTTTGAAAACCAAACAGTTGATGATGCGATGACATATTTGCATGAAATCGCCGAAAAGACCCAACAATGGGAAAGTAATAGGAGAACCCAGAAAACAATTCTTCTAGGCAGAGGAAACATTAATAGGGTAGAAGGAAACTTTGAATCAGATGCCAAAATTTCTGCTATAGCGAAAAGGTTAGAAGCTTTAGAAGTGGGTCACACTAGTGGTAGATTAGAGCCTTTTTGGGAATGCCAGAATAATGAAGAGCAAACCAATGCTCTCTATAATAACACTAGATTCGATAACCGTCAGAAGTTTGACCCATATTCAGAAACCTATAATCCTGGTTGGAGAAACCATCCGAAACTTTCGTGGTCTAAGGGCCAGAGTCAAGGTCAGTTTAGTAATTCTAATGCTCCCCCAGGTTTTGGTTCAGATAAGAACTCTTCAAGTCAGTTTCAGAACTCTTTAGAGAATAGAATGACGAGCTTAGAGGAATCTCTTAGTATATTAAGAAAGAGCCAGGATATGTTAGCACAGAGCCAAGACATGTTAGTAAAGAACCAAGTTAGTTTTAAACAGGAAACCAAGCAGAACTTTCAAACTAATGCTCAAATTCTTGCTAAGTTAGAACTTCAAGTCGGTCAAATAGCTAAGACCTTAAGTGACATAGATAACGGAAGGTTCCCTAGTCAGAATAATCCAAATCCTAGAGGAGTTCATGAAGTAGGTACAAAATCATCACATCAGTTGAATGATGTTAGAATCCTTAGGAGTGGTAGAGTAGTAGACAATCAGGTAACCATGCCCGACAGTGAGCATACTGTAGTTCACCCCTCAGGACCAACCATAGCTGAGGAGACTGATAAAGTTTCTGATGATGTCAATTCGGTTCCTGAGAGGCCCTATTTTATTCCTAGAGCCCCATTTCCACAGCTATCAGCACCAACAAAGAGTGAATCCAACTTTAATGACATAATGGAGGTTTTTAAGAAAGTTACCATAAACCTTCCGTTACTAGAAGCAATTAGGCAACTTCCAGCTTATGCCAAGTTTCTTAAGGATATGCGTCCGCGAAAGCGAAAGCTTAGTGTCCCTAAAAAAGCCTTTTTAGCTAGTCATGTAAGTTCGATCATTCAGAACCCCACAACTCCTAAATATAAAGACCCATTTGCGCCTACCATTGCTTGTACGATAGGAAAACACAGGGTACACAAAGCTTTACTTGACTTAGGAGCCATTGTGAACTTACTCCCATACCATGTGTACTTAAAGTTAGGGCTCGGTGAATTGAAACCTACCAAGATAACATTGCAGTTAGCTGATAGGTCTGTCAAGATTCCTCGTGGTGTGATAGAAGATGTTCTTGTTGAGGTCGACAAGTTTATTTATCCAGTAGATTTCGTGGTCTTAGATACCCATCTGTCCCTGACCCATAGAACCAAATACTTATGATTTTAGGTCTCCCATTTTTAGCTACGTCTAATGCGATCATAAATTGTCGAAATGGTATTATGAATCTATCTTTTGGTAATATTACTATTGAGTTGAATATTTGTAATGTCAATAAGCTACATTCTGAGCTAGATGACACGTGCATTGAAGAGGTGAACATGATAGGAGCCTTAATTCAGGAGTCATTACCAAACCTCATATCGGAAGATCCATTAGAGAGTTGTCTAGCCCACTTTAACATGGATTTCGACGAAGATAACAACATTGAACAAGTGAATGCTATGTTGGATTCTATTCCTATGTTAGATACTGATAAATGAAAAGATAGGTTCGAACCATTACTAGCTTTTGAGTCTACCTTAATCCCTTGTTTAGAAGAGCCTCCTAAGTTGGACCCTAAATCTGCATTCTTAGGGCCATCTAAGACTTTGCCTGTGATTATAGCATCCGATCAGGACAGCATGCCAGAAATCGTGCTTCAAGACAATAAGGAAACTCTAGGGTTGACCATACAGGATATGAAACATATAAGTCCTACATCTAGTATACCTCAAAAGAATTTAGAGGATGAACCACCCCATTATAATTCAGAGAAAGCAATTGACCTTTTTCAGGAACTGATGGTCTAGAAATTAGGAATATTGTGACTAGTCTATTTAGAGACACCCAAAATTCTAAGTTTGGGGGTAGTGATCGTCAATTATCCCCAGTAGAAGTCCCTAACTTGGGACTCGAACCTAATGCATATGAGGTATCACTTGGGTCTATTCAGACTCCACAGCCTGATCCTCCTGATACTGTTCAGGAGGAAATCCAGATATTAAAGTCTCGTTGTTCGGATGAATCTGTTTTTCAAGACACTCATATGAAGCCAAATTGGGTGCCCCAAATAAATCCAGTTATCTTGCAAGAAACTTTCAATGAGGTTGTGCTCCTTATGTTATTTTTTCTGATCATGTGCAGTTGTTTCATATTAGTGGCAGTTTTATTTGGTTTTGATGACCCCATTTATTTCGACTACTGATATATGATTTGAAAGGTAACTAGCCATTTTATGAAACTTGATGTCTGGCTGAAGACTTTAAACTTAGCACTTATTGGTAGGTAACCCAATCTCATGCAACACGGTAATATCTTTCTTTAACTATTTTGCTTCAAATGGTAACAGTTTTGTCCTTGTTCATGTTTTTAATTTCATCTTTAGAACATTGAGGACAATGTTAGATTTAAGTTTGGGGGTATGGGAGAAACTTTTTAGTTGCATTAATAAACTCCAGAGCCTAGAAATTTATGTTTATTAAGGATCGCACTAACTAATCTAAGTGGATGGAAGCATTTTGGTTGTAGGAGTTGAGGAACCAATCTGATTAGATGGCAACATCTAAAGAGTCTATTCATAAAAGCACAGAGCTCATTTGTTAGAAATAACATGATAGTTTCACCATATCTCGTTGAGTCCTTTTCACTTCTTTTTGATGTTGTTTTGTTTTTAAACTATGTTTCTCTAAGTGATTAGGTGGGGCTCACGATTCAAGTTGTTACCAATGCTAGGGTGAATTAGAGTGATTGAGATACCATAAAAAAAAAATTGAAAAAAAAATAAAAAAATTGAGACCATACCATTTGACCAAAAGGAATAAATTCAATAAAGTCGACCACTGGTACCCTTGTATATGCCAGTTGTGTTGACCTAGAGTTAGGTTATCGACCACTGGTTCCCTTGTATATGCCAGTGTGTTGATATTAGTCAAACTAGTACCATAATCCATTAGGATAGGTTCATTTTGGCGGAGGCCTTCAGACAGATATAGGAAACGCCGTTCACTTAGTAAACATCAAAACCATTTATGTTTTTCTCTATATCCATCTTCTTGATCTATCCATGTGATTAGTTTTGACTCCGGATATTGATGTCCATAGTGCGACTATCTGAGTAGAGCTCTGTCACTTATATATGAATTTTAGTATGCTTGAGTGCAAACTCGTGTACAGCAATTGGAATTTCGCATCAAGGTACTTCCTCTTGTAGCCAATAATTATGCCAACCAAGGAGATTCTTTAGTGCCTTCCAAGGTTCTGCGTAGATAGCTAGGGTATGAAGTAAAGGTTTTGTGGGTATACCTCTGGTACGCCCTCCCGAGACTATAACTCGGCCACTAGGGCCACCTAAGGGTTTAAAGGCTTATTGCATACGCTAAATGCAATCGACGATTCCTGCGACAGTGAGTTAGGATTTTATTTTCTAGATTTGATTTGCTCGGGACTAGCAAATAATAAGTTTGGGGGTATTTGATAGACACATTTTTGTGTCCGATTTGTCTCAATTCTATATATTGTTAGGGCTCATTTT
>NW_020628042.1:0-927 GCF_003573695.1 Papaver somniferum
AGCTTCCATGGAAAGATTCATATCCATGTCGTCAGATAAGTGCAAAGCGTTCTTCGATGCGCTAAGGAAAGGAAGCAGGTTTACATGGACCAAAGAGTGTGAGCAAGGTCTTCACAAGATCAAGGAATACTTAGCATCAGTACCCATCCTGCAAAAGCCGGAGCCAGGTGAGATACTCACCCTATACCTAGAAGCAACGAGCTACGCTGTAAGCGCAGTATCGGTAAGAGACCAAGGGCAAGGACAAAAGCCCATATACTATGTTAGCAAGACACTCAGTTCGGCGGAGCGTAATTACACCAAGGTGGAGCAACTCATATATGCCTTAATAGTAGCAACAAAAAAGCTAAAGATATATTTCGATGCGCACACCATCAGAGTTTTCACAAAAGCTCAGATAAGCCAAATCCTTGACAACACGGAGAAGATCGGAAGAGTGCCAAAATGGAATGCCATGATCAAACAGTTCCATATAATCTTTGAAACCAGGAAAGCAGAGAAATCACAAATCTTGGAAGAATTCTTGGAAGACTTACCTCTAAACGAAGAAGCGGAGATAGACGACATCCCAGGAATGGAGGAAGAAAAGCCGGAACCAGAAGACCTCTTGGAACCGCAGAACGCACGAAGGTGGGAAATATTCGTAGACGGCTCCTCAAACGGAGAAAGAGCAGGAATAGGAATCGTGATAACGACCCCTACTAGAGACCGACTCATCTATGCATTCAGGTTAGAATTCGAACAATACACCAATAACATCACGGAGTATGAGGCAGACATACATGGCCTACGATTGGCACATGAGTTGGGCTTGTCAGATGTTTGTTTAACTAGTGACTCACAGCTGGTCATTAGACAAATAAAACTCAATTATCAAACTTTGGATCCAATACTATCTTCGTACCTAAAGCTGGCACAGGAGCATGC
>NW_020628043.1:0-479 GCF_003573695.1 Papaver somniferum
TTTTTTTATTCGCCAACAGGTTTCTATTCACGAAACGTCAGGTTCCTTCATCAACAGACATCAATGGTGTCTTTTGGATTCGAAATTTTCGAACAGGCTTTTATCGGCCAAATAAAACCTTCAGGCTTTTATCAATGGTGTCTCCCCTGGACCCCCACGACCTGACCTGTCAGGTCGACCACAGCCTGGGGGGCGATGCCCCCCAGGACCCCCCTTTGGTTAGCGGCGTTGAAAATATTCCAACATTCTCCCCCTATTTTCAAAAACCATAAAACAAAGTTAAAACTTTTAAATCAGAGTGACTGCATCACCGAAGTGACTGCCTACGTACCCGAGTGGGATCAAGCCAACGTAGTTCAAGCACAATTGAGACTAAGCATCATCGTTGAAATCAACACATAAATGATAGGTATTTTTTGGATTTGAACCTTCACTTAGTGTAAGAAACTCAAAGCCTTATCGAGGTTCTATGGTGAAAC
>NW_020628044.1:0-365 GCF_003573695.1 Papaver somniferum
TATTCGGAAGTTTGTGTAACTAAGTTTACTTCCGATTATTGCAAGTTCCAAAATTTGAAAAAGTATCAGTTTTTCCCAAATTCTGATTTTTGGGCCATCGTACATTCGGGACTTTACAAAAAAAAAAAATTCCTCCGAATATTACAAGTTCAAAACAAACCATGCCATGGCTCTAGGTGGTTCCAAGGGCTAATATAGAAGGTTAGACAACCCATATTCGGAAGTTTGTGTAACTAAGTTTGGAAAACCAGTTTGGGGTTTTTTCTCATATTCGGCAGTAAACTACTATCTTGGAACTACCGAATATACATATTTGGTACTCAGTGTGTTATTTTCGTAAGTTTATTCGAGAAATTATCTACCGA
>NW_020628045.1:0-489 GCF_003573695.1 Papaver somniferum
CGCCTATTCGTTGACTGGGCACCAAACTAGGATATTTACAAAGTTAGGCACCAAACACGAAAGTGTACCATTTTATAGGCACCAAACTCGAAATATCCCTTCTAATAATGAACTTCTAATCTTTTAAAAAGGCCATAGATTACCTATAATAAAAAATGGAAAGATGGAGATAAGGTTTGCAACCGTTAATAACTTCTCAACGATTATGGGATCTTCTTTAAGCTAGATAATCATGGCAAAATTTTAATAAAATACCATAAACACAAATGACTCAAGGAAGTCCGCAGGCTTTGTTAGATGTCGGAACTCTATGATCAAGAACAAATCATGAAACAGAAAGACTCCCCTTTAATAGAAAATTTTCAGAAAAAATATTTCCTGCACAAATTACATGTCTAGAGGCTTGAGAGTCGAAAAAAGCTTGCATTTTGGATGCATTGACTCAAGGAAGTCCAGTGACTTCGTTAGAATTCGAAATCCTTTTTTTTT
>NW_020628046.1:0-287 GCF_003573695.1 Papaver somniferum
TATTCTAAAGTGATTGGCAATCGTAACTTCCTATCAAACACCTTGAAGATCGAGGCCATACATGTATTGGTAGATCGTGCGCGTGCAAATTTCTTATCACAATGTGAATTGTGCTAGAATCAGGGTAATATCTAGACTAAGACTCCTAATAAAAATACATATTTGCACAAGAGTCAACATTTCAAGGTAAATGAGCTCCATTTTTATGTTTTTTCATTTTTTAATTTTTTTCAATTTTGATTTTTCAATTTTTTTTTTTTGGAATTTTTCAATTTTTTCAAAAAGAA
>NW_020628047.1:0-417 GCF_003573695.1 Papaver somniferum
ACGCTCAGCAAACCCTAAATTAATCAACTTCGAGAAAGAAACTGGGTCCGAGATCGAAACCTGGACTCGAGAATAAGTCTGAAACTTCGTAAAAACGATGAATCCAACCATTTACGGGTAAGATTCCATCGTATATTCTCATAAACGCTCAACAAACCCTAAATTGGTCCACTTCGAGAAAGACACTGGGTCGGAGATTGAAACCTGGACTCGAGAATAAATCTGAAACTTCGTAAGAACGACAAATCCAACCATTTACGTGTAAGATTTCATCGTATATTACCATAAACGCTCAGCAACCCTAAATTAGTCAACTTCGAGAAAGAAACTAGGTCCGAGATCGAAACCTGGACTCGAGAATAAGTCTGAAACTTCGTAAGAACGACGAATCCAACCATTTACGGGTAAGATTCCATC
>NW_020628048.1:0-321 GCF_003573695.1 Papaver somniferum
TATTCTCATGGACCCATAAACACACACGAATTCGCAAAGTTCGAGAAGTGAACTTGTCCGGAGATCAAAACCTGGCCAAGAGTGGACTACTATGAGACGAGAACTTCGCATGAACGATGGATCTTTAGCAGTTTACGCGTAAGATTCCATGAGAATGATCTCATGGACCCCTAAATACACACGAATTCTCAAACTTCGAGAAGTGAACTTGTCCAGAGATCGAAACTTGGCAGGAGTGGACTACTATGAGACGAGAACTTCGCATGAACGATGGATCTTTAACATTTTACGCGTAAGATTCCATGAGAATATTCTCATGAA
>NW_020628049.1:0-653 GCF_003573695.1 Papaver somniferum
TCTTGCATGATTATTTTAGCTTCATCAATGTTATCTTTCCTTTTCAAACGAATACCCCAGCGAGTATTCTCTTTCTTCATGGAGATCAATTCATAATTTTCAAAGAAACTCGCTACTGTGTATTTCTCAGCAATTATCTCCAGGTCTGCGAATTTAGGATCCCTAAGTTCTTTGGAGTACAAATATCCTTTGCCAGCACCACGGTTAGCGAACTATAGCATCAGACGGATGCAATCCCCACTCAATTGGAAGATAGCTCGCGAAAATCCCGAATGAGTGAGAATTTCATAGAACAGAGGAATATCTGGGTCATAAAAAGGAATGGGGAGCCCTGCGAGAATCTGACCTAGCGAAATTATGATTGATTGATCATCACAATATTGATCAGAGAAAAGTTTGATAGAAAGAATTGACTTGGCACTTTCACTAGGAATGGTAGAAAGTGTGAAACCTTTCTCAACAAGATCTTTTTGGACGTCTTTTAAGTTTTTCTCATGTTTATGGCCAATTGGAGGCATATTTGAATATAGAGTATGGGAATGAATAAAAAGTAAGAAGATTGAAGAGGGAAGGATTACAGTAGCAGAACTTACGGAAGAACAATAGAGTTGCAGAGATGAGAGAATAAAAAGAGAAGAGAAAGTAAAAAGAAA
>NW_020628050.1:0-451 GCF_003573695.1 Papaver somniferum
AGCCGTTTTTTATTCTTGCCAATATATTTTTTATTCTTGCCAATATATTTTTATGTCAGTCGCTCTCTTTATTTTATTTTTCAATATTATCTATGTTTCAGAAAAAGTAATACTTTTACGTTTTCATTTTATTTTGTTTTTGCTTAATATAGACCAAAATGCAAAGGTGAAAGTATTGCTTTTTCTAAAACTGAAGGAGTATATTTCTTCTAAGAGGATGTCAAGTAGCAAAACATAGAAATCAGTAATTAAATCGAAAAATGGGTCAGTTGTCCAAATATTTTTAAAACATGGTTCAAATGGACGAGTAAAAATTAGTACACAAAATTGGTTAAAAAGACCAAAATCAACAATTCAAGGGTGAAAAAGACATCTAGATTTTGAAAATGGGTAGGATGAATCCAATTTCATCAATTCGACACACTAACATGAATTGGTTGAATCAAATCAA
>NW_020628051.1:0-398 GCF_003573695.1 Papaver somniferum
ATTGGTGATGGTAGGGATACTTCTTTATTCTTTGATATTTGGTATGGAAATACAACCTTAGCTAATGTTTTAAATCGCACGAACTTAGACAGATCAGCTCGTGTATGTGATATTATTGTGCAAGGTGATTGGCAGATTCAAGGAGTTCATTTTCAGCTCCTACTAAGTGCTGGTGTGGTGCAACAAGATTTACCAAAAATTCATATGGGAGTGGGTAGGCGTATTTGGATGCCTGATTTACATGGTAAATTTTCTGTCAAGGCGGCAAGGGAGTTGATTAGGAAGAAATATCCTATTTTGAGGGAGGCGGGGCTGTTATGGAACAGGGTAGTGCATCCTTCATTGGAGGCTCAGAACTGGAAGTTTATTCATGGTGCATGTGCAACTCTTGATAAGGT
>NW_020628052.1:0-866 GCF_003573695.1 Papaver somniferum
GCATTAGTCATTAGAGTATGACCCGTGACCAAAAATATTTTTAGACCCTGTATATTCTTTTAAGAATAGCGAGATTGTACTCTTGAGTTGCCAATAGTCTATCTTTGTTGAACAGGGAGGAACCTAAAATCTTTACATTGTTGGAAAAGTTACTCATGATAATACAATCATAAAAAACCGGTTTTAATCGTACAACAAAGCTGGAATAGCTCAGCTGGTTAGAGCGTGTGGCTGTTAACCACAAGGTCACAGGTTCAATCCCTGTTTCTAGCGTTTTTTCTGGGTTTTGGTTTTAAAAAAACAACAACAATGCACCGCATATTGCGTAAATTCATGTCTGTAAAATTATACTACATGTTAGTTTCATCTTTCTTTTCAGCGTTTGCATATGGGCTTGAGACTGTGACTGATTTGGTTGTGTCAAGCTTTTCTTTTCAGGGTTATATATTAGAGTTATCGGGAGAATCCAAGTACTCTCTTTGGAATCCGTAAAAAACTCTCAGAGACCAAAGGATTCTTCCAATGTATCATTCCTGGGTCCAATGGTTATCAAAACTTCAATTAATCCCTTACCTCTGAAACATGAGATGAGTCTTCATAATTTTTTTTTATGTTAAATTTGCATTAGTCATTAGAGTATGACCGGTGACCAAAAATATTTTTAGACCCTGTATATTCTTTTAAGAATAGCGAGATTGTACTCTTGAGTTGCCAATAGTCTATCTTTGTTGAACAGGGAGGAACCTAAAATCTTTACATTGTTGGAAAAGTTACTCCTGATAATACAATCATAAAAAAACCTGTTTTAATCGTACAACAAAGATGGAATCGTGTGGCTGTTAACCACAAGGTCACATGTTTAATCC
>NW_020628053.1:0-896 GCF_003573695.1 Papaver somniferum
TCGGCCCCTCGGGTTCGCACACGACATAGGAGTCGTGGCCCGAGTCGACTTCAGCGGTTCTTCGCCCGTCTGGTACGGGAGGTAAAATTCTAAACACCCGCGAATCTCCTGCAAGCGGGTTACTGGACTCCTTAAGGTGAATATATGCTGAGGACTTGAATATGGACTGTTTTTAAATTCCTAGTAAAGGGCAAGGCCTGGCCTAAACAAGATAAGGGTTTGGATTTCATCACCGCTCCCTTCTTGCCCGCCTTAGGAAAACGAAACCTAACGCGAACCTAAGCCTAAAATTTGGACTAGAAAGAGACCTATAGGGTATCGAGCTTAACAGGACAATCATTCGAAAAATATTGGTTACTCTTTTAAGCACATCTCGAAGTTCTTGACGGTTTCTGCGAGTTGAATGCGTGACTGCGCCGCATTGGATCGGTGAGGTTTTGGGTATCAAAGCTCCTCTGAGCTTCCCTCGCCTCGATTCAACTTGCTTAAACTCGGATTGATTCCAGAGGGGTTTGCTCAAATTGTAACGAATTCCCTTTCGAAGGATTAGAAGCTGGTCTAGAAACAATCTAACTGGAGCCATCATGCTTGTTGTTTGCTAGAAATCTTTAGGTTTACTGTGGTAAATTCGAGTCAGCCTGCTGTGTGATTGCTAGAACCTTCCTGTTAGGATTGTTTTTATTTCTTTTTGAATTCTTTTTAGTGTATGCCCGATTTTGTTAGGGCTTGGAAAAGAGATACTCTAGGTCGATTGATTAGCGAAAAACCTAGTAGTTCTTCTGATTTAAGCAGGGAGCTCGAAGATTCTTCTTTTGAGAGCCCTGTTTTTGGAAACTTCTGTTTTGAGAATCTGTCTCTTTGTGAGGATAGTACCCCTAGTACTCCAGTTGAGCCAA
>NW_020628054.1:0-855 GCF_003573695.1 Papaver somniferum
AAGATGAAGAGAGTTACTGGCACTCGGGATTCCACCAATTCTCACATTCATGCAGTTCAATATTTAATTCCGGACAATTAAAGCTCATAAAATAACAAACATCGACTCTAAATCTTTGCCAAGGTAGATTTTATAAAGAATTATATGTAAATCACAAGCATGACGCATCAAAAGTACCTAAGACTAAGCATGCGACATCAAACGAAATCACAAATAATCAAGAAAAATCATAAATCAATTATAATAGTGCAAATAGTCATAAAGAAATTAAATAGAATTACCACATGGGTGAAAAACAGCTTCCTCCGTCGTCCCAGTGATGGGTTCTAGCTCCGCATATTGAAAACACGCTCAAAATTCATTTTTATTGCTCAAAGGGTGTTTACAAGGATGAGAATGGTGATGAAATAATAAAACAGTGAATGTGCGACCCACAGAAAGCGTCCAAAATAAACGACACAGAATAAGTGCCAGTGAGTCTGTTTCACTGTTGATAAACGACTGTTCCTGCGAGTCTGTTCTTCGTGTTCTTCATCATCAGCAGCAGCAGAAACAGAGTTTCATCAACTCTTGATTTCTCGCTCCTGAGCTCTCCTATCGACCCCAAACTCTCGACACCCCTTCTACTCAACCCCAGCAACCTATTTATAGCCAACAGACCCATCGAATCTCGCTCATTCACTCCTGATAGACGCATTTATGTGTCTATTTTGATCTCTTTTATGTATTTTATTAGTACCCATTTGTTCTCATTATGGTGTTTTTATGTTTGTTTAGGTGTTTTTGGAGAAAATACCCTTGTATGGAAAGAGTTGCTCAAAAAGTGTGAGTCACATATACCCAATGATTCAGAAC
>NW_020628055.1:0-625 GCF_003573695.1 Papaver somniferum
TTTATTGAAGGGTAGAATCAAAAAACATTCCATAAATATCTCCTATTACCGAAAATAGGAACTAGCATTAACACGTGCCCTTGTTTTTATGTGCTTTTATCATCCAAAATTAAGAGCACAGAAAGGGATGAGAGTACACAATTTCGATACAACTAAGCTGCATCGTAGTAAGCTTTTTCTAGCTTACATCGAATGCCAGAAACAAGGTTCATGTTTCTCTTCGGGAATTTCTGCCAAAAATAATTTCTCCCAAGACGATGATCTTTTCTAATTCTAAAGATATGATCATGTGGAGAAACTGTACTAATGTGAGAATTTTCAGAGATAAATAAATCTCTCTTAATTCTTTCGATGAGATTTTCATAAGATTTTCTCATTCTAAGGACTTCCTTATTATCCACATTAGTTTGATTGTCTGAAACAACTATCAGAAATTCCTGATTGTTTCTTTTGGCAGTGATTCTCCCTTTCCCTTCCTTATGGAGTCGTTCTTCATCAAAACACTTGTTTCGATATGGGTGAGGAGGAACCTTTTTCCAGAAGCGATCATCAACCCTTTCCTCTGACTCTTTTGAGTTGATTTTATCGGGGTGTGGTATAATCTGTCTTTCTACTGAGGAATGAT
>NW_020628056.1:0-593 GCF_003573695.1 Papaver somniferum
TACACTGGATTTCTTGTTTCCATGTTGTAGGGAATTGAAAGACGATTCTAACGAGCCAAAAATCACTTAATTCGGACTTAAAACGAAGAAGTTATTGACGAAACAAGCTTTGAACGAAACCCGCGCTGTTGCATACATGGCAGTGATGACTGTGCAGAATTGCTGACGTGTTACTGCTGATTGGGATGACTTTCTGACGTGGCGTACGAACGGCGCTGATGTGGCAGCTGACGCGATAAAACAGCCAGCATCCTGAGGCGCTGACGTGGCAAAATTTGATGATGTGTCGTTCCTGACTGGACTGTGTGCTGATGTGGCACTGCTGGTGTGGATTATTCCTCTGACGTGTCATTAGAGTCTGCTGACATGTCACTGATGACGTGGACTTCTGCTGACGTGGCGAGTTCAGTCAATTGGTTGGGTCGTATCGGTCTGATTCGTTTTGAACCGTACTGAACTGGTTCGCTCTGAACCGAACCAGTCTGACAATGAACCTATTTGTGAACCGGGAGCTGGATCCTTGGCAGGACAGATCTTACGGTCAAGATCTTCTATATCTGACGGACATGATTCGCTGGATCTGAAGCTGTACA
>NW_020628057.1:0-399 GCF_003573695.1 Papaver somniferum
TGTTTTCTTGACAGAGAGGACCCATGTACTTTCTCAAGCAAACATTGGTCCTTGTTTCTTTTAATTCACGATTAAACAACTTGATGTATTGAGAAACTTCCTCATCAAGGCTCTGTCCTTCTTCAGAATCACTATCGTCCGAGAGATCATCCAACTGTTCATCAAGAGATTTTCTCCAGTTGAATGCAGATTCGACTAAAGGAGACGAGAAGATGTTTTCCTTAGTGGTTTCAGATCTCTGAAACTTATCTGAACAACCCTGAACTGATTTTGCGTTGTCAGAGATAGTACTCTTGTCCATAGAGTCAGATCACTACAAACACAAACTGATAAGGTCTTAGCGTGTTTGCCTGCTCTGATACCAATTGAAAAAGCGGGGGTCTAACAACACCACCCAAT
>NW_020628058.1:0-735 GCF_003573695.1 Papaver somniferum
TTCACGCCTTGCCCTTTCGATTTTACTCTTGTCTATCACATCTCATGCTTACCCCGCAACAATGCCACTGTTACGTGCTGGGCAGGGGACTTAATGTTGATGGTGGTTTTTATCTTAGGGTTAAAATCTTAAAACCTTGCATCTGATGTGACGTCACTCTGTAAGGAAACAAAGCCGTGAGTGCTAACCTCTCCGCTGGCATATCTATTGAGCCGTTCAGTATATCTACATGAAATTTATCCAGACTGGCGAATGTAGCAACCATCCAAGATGTTCTGTAAATTTCAGCGCCTTTCCTATATTCACTTAATATAAGTTCCTTTGAATGATTTTTATGCTATGTTCCCCGGATGAACCCTTAATGTTGATATGGCATAACGATTTGTGTTCACTTGCAGCAGATAACACGAATTTCCAAATAGGATAAGGTCTTCGCATAAGGTATTCAATCAGAAAATCATGCTGCTCTTTGGAAATGAACTTAAAAGAACTCTGTGTCAACACATAGAACTCAACCAATTGCCCTGACTAACTTGCAGAAGTTAGGGTTTCGCGCCTCGCGCAGTATACCAGACCTTGCTTAACGAAAGTAAGCCTAGGAAAACTAGAAAATTAATCCACCATGGAATAGTAGGTGCAAAACCCTACCCAGAATCAGAAAAACAGGGATCCACAGCAGCAAAGGGAGGCGTGGCCATGCCTTAGGCCAGCTGGCGCCACTTGCCATTGGCCACA
>NW_020628059.1:0-719 GCF_003573695.1 Papaver somniferum
AAAGATATCAGTTTCAGTGGATATGTATGAATGGACTGCTGGGACTAATTTTCACATGGCATTACGGAACAGGTTTGAAAAATATCAAACTGATCTAACAGTGTACTTCTAAGAGTACCTGTAATCTAAATGCAGTTTCAAACTTTATTGCAGGATTTCTCATAAGCCTTATTGCAGACTATGGGGTTCCTTTCATGGTTTTGGTGTAGACAGCGATGTCATTCACTATTCCAAAGGAAGTTCCAACTGGAGTTCCCCAAAGTATTTTTACTCCTCTTCCATGGGAACCGGCATCGCAACATGATTACTAGATTTAACCTATATTACTGAATCCCAACTGTTTCTAACTCAGAATCGTACCACCAGACTACCAGAGAACAACTTATATAGAGAGCTGAAGGAAAATACATCTAACATGATGTTGAGTTCATGTTAGCTTGACAAAACATAAAAGAAGTATCTGATACGTATCTATTAAGGTATTTGAGTAAGAGAATGCATCACCACATTTGTCAACCCCTAAGATAGGTGCATTCTCCAATTTCAGTTTTTCATCCCATCCGACCGCCTTAATACCAAGAAGAGTTTCTCTGCCTCCTGCATTACCAAAGAAATTATGAGTTATTTTGCTTAATACTAAAAGCTGCAAACATGACACACAGATGAACATTTCTTCGAAAATGCTATAGATGCGCAAAACAGCAATTCCATGTCATTCA
>NW_020628060.1:0-498 GCF_003573695.1 Papaver somniferum
TATTGGAATGCTCAAGGCTTGGCTAAGGATGGTGCTAAGGCCAAGCTAAAAGAGCTTCAGATTTTGCACAATCCTGATGTTATTTGTATTGCAGAAGCTCAGGTCTTCTGCTCTGTTCGTTTTGTCAGATCTTTGAGGTTGGTCGACTTCTCTGAGGATGTAGTTACGAATGAGGCTGGTGATGTTAAAGGCAATCTGTGGGTTATGTGGAAGAACTCGTTAGCTAGTCCTAGCATTCTCTCTTCTTCTAGGCAAGCTATTACAGTTGAGGTGGAAGGTAATATTATTACAGCAGTCCATGCTTCTTACAACCCAGTCACAAGAAAAATGTTGTGGCGTCAATTGGATTTGGGCTCTACTTCGCTCCCTTGGCTGGTCTTGGGTGATTTCAACTGTGTGTTACGCATGGAAGAAAAGAAGGGTGGAATTCCAATCAAAGAGGTCTATATAAATGAATTCAGAAGTTGGATATCAGATAATAGATTGGTGGAGGTGGAC
>NW_020628061.1:0-7631 GCF_003573695.1 Papaver somniferum
AGAATTTTGATTGTCAAAATGAATGGGTTAGAGTGCGATTCAATCGCTGAAAATTGGCAGAAAGATGTGATTTGGCATAAGGAACAAAGTTTGGGTGGTGGTTTCGATCAAATTTGGCTGGAATACGTGTTTTGATTCTCGAGTGCAAAACAGGGAAAGCATGCACTGGAGGATGATAATCACGCGTCATGGAGAGTTATGGACGTGTTCTGATGATGTGGAATGGCTCGAGCATCACTTTGGGTCGTGAAGAATCGATTTGGAGCGTGGAGGGAGGAAGTTTACGCAAGAAATTCCAAGTTTTGTAAGAAAATATTCGGAAAATATTGTTATTCACTGCCCGCATAATGAAGAATTATATTGGAGTTATTGGCGAGATTTGGAGCTGTTGTTGGGTATAAATAGGCTCTTTGGGTCTACTAGAGAGGGTGTCGAGAGTTTGGGGTCGATTGGGAGACCACAGGGAGGTTGCAGAGGCGAAGAGAAGAACTGCAGGAAAGTTTCCTGCTGTTGTTGAAGAAGAAGGAGAAGACGAAGAACATACGTCTCAGGACCGTCGTTCTTCAAAAGTGTCAACAGCAGCAGCTAAGTATCGTTGTTTTACAGCAGTACACTTCTATCGTTGATTTATGGACGCCTTTTGTTGGTCGTAGATTCACTATTTTATACTTTTTCACTCTTTTAATCAAATTTTGAGCATCCATTATGTATTTTGAGAATATATTAATATGATTAGCTAAACCCCAACACTGGGATGATGGAGGAAGCCGTTATTTACGCATATGGTAATTATATTAATTTTCTTTTTGACTACTTGCACTTTTTATTAATCGATTTATGATTTTTCTTAATTGGTTGTGATATCGTACGATGATGTATGATTGGTCATAATGCTTTTGATGCGTCATACTAGTGATATACAATAAATATTATAAAAATCTACCTTGGCAAGAATGAGAGTCCTTATGATTTGAGCTATAATTGTTTCGAATAAATATATGAATTATGTGAATGATTAATGGTGGAATCCTGTGTCCTAGTGTCTCTTGATCCTGTGACAAATATTGTGTATATATTTTTGTTTTTTAAATCTTTACAAGTTCGAGCAACGAACTTTTACTTATCACTAGGAAAAAAAAACTACAACAATAGGCGGATACACCAGTAAAAATGACAAAAGAGGAAGTCAAATTGTTACAAAAGATTAGTTTGCTAGAAAGGCAAACTTCGTGTATTTATAAACTAGGAAGTTTGGACACCAAGGAATTTCCAAAACCGAAAATATTCTCAAGATATTCTTAAATGCACAGATTCGGTTTTCATAATTCCTGGAAATGCTCTGTCCAAAAATATAATCGAAATCTCTTGGAAAATCTTAATTAGCAAATGCACATTACTAATCCCATAATTTCCTTCCAAGATAAATTAATAACCTTAATTAAAAGATTCTTAACTTACTTACGTTTCGATTATGGGATTCTCTTCCATTTAGCCTTTAAGGAATATCTTTTAACAATTATAGAAATAAACATTCTCAGCATGTGTTCAAAGTTTGTCGACATCTTTACTTTATAAGTTCTCTTTCACACTTACAACCTTGAAACCGATTTGCCACACTTCCAAAAAAGTTTATAATTGGTTCATCTGACTTTCAAGAACTATGTGATTGATCAAACCAAACATTAAATCACACTCATGGGTTTGTGGTTCTACCAAAACAAGTTTAGGTTCTACCCCCATGTGAGTACTAAGCATAGTCACACTAGCTTACCAAAAATATGGTTGACTAGGTACTAGGATCGGTTCCCCACATATATATGGTATCTAACTTATATGTGTTGCACCCCTTTACAGGATCGGTTCCCCTTTCTACTGTAAATTTGTTGCACCCCATACAAGGATCGGTTCCCCTATTGCATTGCGCCCCTTACTAGGATCGGTTCCCTTCACCCCTTACAAGGACAGGTTCCCCTAACACCCCTTACTAGAATTGGTTACTGTAGATGGTGGATTTTCGACAAAGGATAGAATTGTAAAACTATACTCCAGATTCGGCAACCGGATGAGTATTGAGACTCATGTCCCTCATTAAAGCATGAAAGCTCATGTCATAAATATATGACTGAGAAGGCTGTCTCTCAGAGTACGTGTAGATGTGTAGTCTCTCAGCTGAGGCCACGACACATCTCATGGATACTGAGCAATTTCAGTAATTACTCCGGATCCGGCAATCGGATGAGTATCGAGACTCATGTGTCTATGCATGAAAGCTCATGCCACCTCTGATGAAGAAAGTCTCTCGGAGAAGATGAAGATGTGTAGTCTCTCAGCTGAGGCCACGACACATCTCATACTGTATAAAATCGAAAGATTGGGCGGCTACTAGACAGCATGTCTGCTAGTATAGAGCGACAACGTCTTCGGGATGTAACCAGGTTTTCCCCGACTATGCAAGAGGAATATGACACTCCAGCAAGTCCATATAGCTCAATCCGAAGATAATTAATGCTCCTAGACAGGAAGCCCTTCTAGTATAGAGCCAGCAATTAATTATCTTAAATCGTCTGAATATCCAGCAATATTCTACGATTCTTCGTTATATTTCGTTACTTCAATCTCTGGTTCTTCCCAGCAGAATTCCACAGGTTAGTAATAAATATTCAATGAAACAGGCATCTGAGTATCGAATAAGCCCTGACAAAAATGGTGCAAGTGTAATTAGCAGATAATGCACAGACCAGCATTCACGAACAAGCATTTCAAAAATACGAACGAACGAGGAACCTATGCAAAATAGGAAGAGAAAATAATAATAATAATAATAATAATAAAATATTAAGCAAAAGCGCCGGGGGACTACGCTCACCAGCCGGCCAGTCATGCCATGACCAGTCCCGCGCCCGATTTTATATTTTATCATATTTTTATTATTTTCACGATCTCATGAAAATCCCCTCGTTCGAGCAAATTTCCTTTATTTCAAAGAAATTATCTAAATCACATGATTTTATCAAAAAATAATAAAATTAGGGAAAGGTGTTGCGGGACCGAGCACCAGCCAGCCATGTCTTGGCCATGGCCTGTCCCACACCTCACGTCTCCATTATTTTATTATTTCTCTTAAATTATGAAAATTCCTTGATTTTATGAATTTTCCCTAAAATCATGAAAATTACCTAATTTCGTATATTTTATCTAAATCACATGATTTTCTCAAAAAAATAATAAAATTAGGGAAAGGTGTCGCGGGACCGCGGGCCGGCTTGTCATGCCTTGGTCGTGGCCGGTCCCACACCTCACGTCCCATTATTTTATTATTATTTCTCAAATTATGAAAATTCCTTGATTTTATGAATTTTCCCTAAAATTACCTAATTTCATGTATTTTCTCTAAAATCATGGAAAATATTAAAAAATTAGGAAAACTTGTGGGACCGGGATCTAGCCGGCCGTCCATGCCCTAGCCGGTCCCATACGCCCATTATTTTATTATTATTTGGTGTTTTGTTTCCAGATTTCATGAAAACTCCATGATTTCAACAAAATATCTTGGTTTTCAACAAATCCCTTTGATTTTATGAAAATTATCTAAAATCATCAAAATCACATAAAATTGGGAAGAGTGCCTTGGGACCCGCGCCCATTTGCTGACCAGCCATGCCACGGTCAATGCCGGTCCCAAACTCCCATTCCCTATTTTATATTTTAATTTATGTCGGAAGTTCCCTAATTTCGCCAAACTCTCCAGTTTCATGGAATTTCCTTTAAATCATAGAAAAATACATAAAATCACATAAAACTGGGAAAAACATGTGGGACTGCGTGTCAGCCGACCGGCCATGCCCTAGCGGTGGCCGGTCCCATAACTTGTGATTTCTTGTTTATTTATTATTTTCATCATCTCATGTATTTTTGCCGGTTTCAGCAAAATCATGGATTTTGCATATTTTCTCCAAATGTTGCTCAAGCGTGCACCAGAAAATATCAAAATTCTCAGGACTAAAGCGCGGACATCATGGTGACACGGGCACATCCCCTTGACCGACCAAGGGTGACCCTGAAGCTTGCAAACAGCTGGTCCCGCATGTTTTAATGATTTTAACCTAATTTGCTCAGTTGCTCATATTAGACAATTGGAAGTTCGCTCAAACGACCATCTACTGGTCCCACAGCCACCAAGAGCCGGTCACATGACTTGTCGGCCGGTCCCTCATATTTTCTATATCAAGTTTTATGATTTGTCGCTCACACAAGCATTATTTTAGTAAATGATTAAACCAACATTTAATCATTCTTTTACCAACTGGTCCTCAAGAGACTTTGGTATTTTTGCTCATTCGAGCATCTGAGCGTTATATGGTGAACCCGTCATCCCATGTAGCTGGTATTATGTGATTTGTAATAAATCATTATCTCGTCAAAATTAGGGTTTTGAATCCAGAGCTCTGCAGAAGCGTAATTCTGAGCAGATTCGAACACTCTGATAATTTTATGTTGATTCCATGATTAACATTCATATTTATTTTGCTCGACCCAGCAGTCAGTAACTTAAATTAATATTTTATTTGGTCCAGCTACCAACAATTCATTAAAAGAGAAATATTTTCTCGAACTAGCAATATTCTCTCGAACCGGCATAATTTACTCAATTAGCAATATTCGCTCAGACTAGCAATATTTGCTCAAACCAAAGAATGTTGGTTCAACTATCAATATTCAACAATTTAGCAACACAGTTTTTCTCTTCTTAGGTTATGATGATACCTTGTCTCAGCAGACACGTTAAACTCATGAGTTTCAGAACATTTGCTAAACATGTTCAACTTAGCAATACATGGATTCATCGTCCCATAAAATCAGCAACTGACTCCACAATCACGAGATTTCAATCGTGTCACGTGGGGGGATATTAACTAGGGTTTTGGTATGGCAGTCTACGGCACGTGTGTTTACCCACGATGAGAATGTGAGCAAGTCGTGCAATCAGTTGGAAGAGTCAGCAAAGTAGTGGGTGGAAAGTTAACCAAGTCTCCGCACGATGAGTAATTGGTTTTAACACGATTTCCCCATTTCCCATTCTCTGATTCCAGCAACTGTCACACTTCATGGGATCATGGTGTTTTCAACTCCGGCATTATAAAATGTCTCTGAATCCTGATTGAAAGGACAACAGTTTTCGAACATTCGAACAACATTCGCCAAAACGAGCAATTTCTCATCAAGGTTCATACAGACAATCTTTCGTCTACACGAACTCACAGAAATTACTCTCAATTGAGCAAAATTCAATCATTCAGAGCATTTTCACGCTGAATTCACAACACACCTACAATCTCAGATCACCATTGATCTCACGCATTCCTCAACTTCCCTCCTACAAATCAACCCATCCTCTCTTGTGACCGAATTGACTCTGGAACGGCCATTTTTCTTGGTTTAGGCCGGGGTCTTACAGATTGATCTCTCGGACTTAAAGTACTCCCTTCTTGCAGTGCATCTGTGTGAGTTTCAACACTTCGCTCGGTTCAAGGAGTCCCCACACGGTCGACTCTTCAATTCCGTAAAAACCAGCAAATCTTTTTTCCTCACTCAAAGTTCCCTTCACCCCTTACAAGGATCTGTTCCCCTCTTCCATTTGGCATTCACAAAACCGATACATACCAAGGTGATTACTTAATATTGGTTTTACTAATAAAAGTTCTACCATTACAAAAGTCAGGCCTTTGTGAATTAGTTCTACCAAGAACACAACAAGTTGTGAGCGGTTCTACTCTATCACACATATTGGTTGTTCATAAGATATGCAATGAATAACAAAACCAATAACGCCCGGAAATTTCCTTTTCGGTTCACAAAACAAGTTTATGAACTTACTTCCTTAGAACACATGTAAACATTGTTCCCTAGGTTGAAAACCTCACCTTATACCCATACATAATCACAATAGCATTCAAATGATTATAACTATGTCTTATCTACAAAGTTTAATGATTAAGCAATAAACCTCGTATTGTATTCCTTAATACTACGTCTATCTAGAGTTTAACATGCTTCGCAGTTATGTTTTCAATATGCACGACTTGAAAGATACGTAAGGGAATGAAACAGTTCAAGTCAAATATCACTAACCTCAAGTGAAAGGATGATTGTAGTTGTTGTAGCTCCTCGCTTCTTCACATCTTCAAGACTTCTCAATACTTGTAATGTCTCATATCCTAATGCTTTCAAGCTAAACTGTACGAATTTAACTCTAGTACATAATCAAGCGACTCTTAACATGAGTTTTGGTTCACTAAAATATGACAACCAAACTTGACATACCAACGCTTGGTGGGTTCAACCGAGCAATGCTCTAACAGAGGGGTAGTTGGTTGAAGGTGCATATGCGGATTATGTACCAAGTGAAAAGCAGGGGTCTAACAACACCACCCAATAATTCAATTACCAATCTGTATGGACTAACTCTGAAATACTTTTCTAGAGAATCAACTAGACATTCAGACTCAATCTAGATAAAAAGTATCTCAACGAGTTAATGTCTCAAACTCTCAATTTGATCTTTACTCAAGCAAATAGAAATCTGCGAGTCTTTATCAAAGAGAGATAACTTGGACGGTACCAAAGACCAATGTCAAAGGATCAATCAATATCAATCAACAACCAAAGGTTGGATTTCCAATTAATGAACTTAACGCCCAACCTGTATTATTTCAATTATATAAAATACAATGCGGAAAAGAAATAACACAGACACCAGAAGTTTTGTTAACGAGGAAACCGCAAATGCAGAAAACCCCCGGGACCTATTCCAGATTGAATACACACTGTATTAAGCCGCTACAGACACTAGACTACTCTAAGCTAACTTCGGACTGAACCGTAGTTGAACTCCAATCAGTCTCCCACTAATTCAAGGTACAGTTGCACTCCTACGCCTCTGATCCCGGCAGGATACTGCGCACTTGATTCCCTTAGATGATCTCACCCACAACTAAGAGTTGCCACGACCCAAAATCGTAGGCTTAAACAATAAACAAATCTGTCTCACACAGACAAGTCTATCAAAGGATAAATCTGTCTCCCACAGATAAACCCTAAAAGAGTTTATTCCGTCTTTTGATAATATCAAGGTGAATAGGAACCAATTGATAATCCGGACTTATATTCCCGAAGAACAGCCTAGATTCATCAATCACCTCACAACAATCTTAATCGACTAGCGAAACAAGATGTCGTGGAATCACAAACAATGAGACGAAGGTGTTTGCGATTATTTTTTATATCTTGCCTATCGGAGAACTCTCACGACCTCAATCCAATCAAAGATTGTACTCGTACGATAGAAGATGCAAGATCAGATCACACAACTACGATAAAAGTAGTATCGGTCTGGCTTCCAATCCCAATGAAGTCTTTAAGTCGTTAACCTGGTTTTAGAAGAAGAAAACCAAAGGTTAAAGGAGAATCGACTCTAGCGATCTCACTAGTATCGCACAGACGTGTGGGGATTAATTTTTCCCAATGCTAGATGTCTCCTATATATAACCTTCAAATCAGGGTTTTTCCTTGGTTACAAAGCAATCCATATTCACCGTTAGATGAAAACCTGATTTAGATTCAAGCTGATATTT
>NW_020628062.1:0-706 GCF_003573695.1 Papaver somniferum
TATTGGGAGTCAAACTAATCATATGGATAGAAAAAGGAGATGGAAATAGAAAAATGTAGATGGTTTTGATGTTAACCAAATGATTGATGTTTCACATATCTGTCTGAAGGCCACTGCCAGAATGAACTTATCCTAATGGACTGAGATACCGGTCTGACTAATATCAACACAACTGGCAAATACAAGGGAACCAATGGTCAATAACCTAAATCTAGATCAACAAACTGGAAAATACAAGGGAACCATAAGTTGACTACACAGAACAATAACCATTTTTTTTTAACTTAACGACATGAATAAATCTTTTTGATCCAAGCGCATGCTTCTTGTCAGAAGATTACACGATAGTTCCCACGAGTCCTGCATTCCATGCTTGCTTAGGCGACGGAAACAGGGAGAACACACGCATATTGCTATCCAAGTGTTAATACTTATTCCGATTGGTCTAATTAATCCGGTCTTTTTTTTTTAGTAACTCATACAATCTAATTCACCCTAGCAGTGGTAACAACTTGAATCGTGTGCCCCACCTAATCACTTAGAGAAACATAGTTTAAAATAAATAAAATAAAATAAAAAAAATGAAAAGGACTCAACGAGATATGGTGCAACTATCATGTTATTTCTAACACCTGAGCTCCGTGCTTTTATGAATAGACTCTATAGATGTTTCCATCTAATCAGATTGGTTCCTCAACTCCTAAAA
>NW_020628063.1:0-435 GCF_003573695.1 Papaver somniferum
GGTTCATAAGGAGATGGTGAATAACACGAAGTGTTTTATTGGTGATGGTAGGGATACTTCTTTATTCTTTGATATTTGGTATGGAAATACAACCTTAGCTAATGTTTTAAATCGCACGAACTTAGACAGATCAGCTCGTGTATGTGATATTATTGTGCAAGGTAATTGGCAGATTCAAGGAGTTCATTTTCAGCTCCTATTAAGTGCTGGTGTGGTGCAACAAGATTTACCAAAAATTCATATGGGAGTGGGTAGGCGTATTTGGATGCCTGATTTACATGGTAAATTTTCTGTCAAGGCGGCAAGGGAGTTGATTAGGAAGAAATATCCTATTTTGAGGGAGGCGGGGCTGTTATGGAACAGGGTAGTGCATCCTTCATTGGAGGCTCAGAACTGGAAGTTTATTCATGGTGCATGTGCAACTCTTGATAAGGT
>NW_020628064.1:0-509 GCF_003573695.1 Papaver somniferum
AGGTGTAGAGGATTTTGATGTTTCGCAAAGCTGGACCGTAGGATTATAGGATGATGGAATGATCCAACGGCGCGATGGAAATGGATGAGGGGAGACCGTAGGATGACGAGATACATCAAAACTGACGGCGAAGATCGAGGTTAGGTGTTGTAGGGTTAAACGGAAGTATCGAGATTTGATGCGCAGGCAAAGAAGAGACCGTAGGATCTAAATGTGATCTAATCTGAAGGCTTGGAATTTAGGTACTATGGTGTTTTGCAGGGACTTAAGATTTTGATGAACGATGAAGAAGCGACCATTGGATGATGAGATGGATCCGATCTAACGGCTGATAATGGAGGCGGGTATGGATATAGAAAATGAGTTTGGGTAAGGGTTTTGGGCCTTGGGTATGCCAAGCCCATATCTTCTTTAAGAACAATTCTTCCTTCTTGAGCCCATTCCTAGCTTTTTGGACGTGCGCTCCATTCTTTGCGGCTTCCTTGCGTAATTTCTTCCGGCTTTTCACC
>NW_020628065.1:0-656 GCF_003573695.1 Papaver somniferum
AAAGAGTTCATAAAAATGTTGAATTTTATATACGTTAACTCAAAAAAGTCTACACACTTCGTTATACATCTGAAATTGATTTCTGAGACTAAATTGTAAACTAGATAAACTCATCTTTAACAAAAAAAAGTTTGAAAAATGTATTGTAATTACAATTAATATGTTCTAAGGCAATAGGTCTAGTAAAAATTGCATTTCTATGTACGCTGATTCAAGAAAATATGAAGGAAGTCAAATTTCACAATATAAGAAAGATGAAAGACCATGCTGAACTAATCCAAATCCTAACAAATTTCATCTATCTTGAATCAAATAGAAAGACAAAGCCAACATAAAAAGAAAGAGTTCATAAAAATGTTTAATTTTATATACGTTGACTCAAAAGAGTCTACACATTTCGTTATAAGTGGGAAATTGATTTCTGAGACTAAATTGTAAACTAGATAAACTCATCTTTCACAGAAAAATTTGAAAAATGTATTGTAATTACAATTAATATGTTCTAAGGCAATGCGTCTAGTAAAAATTGCATTTCTATGTACGTTGATTCAAGAAAATTTGAAGGAACTCAAATTTCACAATAGAAGAAGGATGAAAGACCATGCAGAACTAATCCAAATCCTAACAAATTTCATCTATCTTGAATCAAATAGAAA
>NW_020628066.1:0-504 GCF_003573695.1 Papaver somniferum
GGCTTTTATCCTTCTTCTATTGTGAAATTTAACTTCCTTCATATTTTCTTGAATCAACGTACATAGAAATGCAATTTTTACTAGACGTAATGCCTTAGAACATATTATTTGTGATTACAATACATTTTTCAAACTTTTTCTGTTCAAGATGAGTTTATCTAGTTTACAATTTAGTCTCAGAAATCAATTTCAGATGTATAACGAAGTGTGTGGACTTTTTTGAGTTAACGTATATAAAATTCAACATTTTTATGAACTATTTGTTTTTGTGTTGGTTTTGTCTTTCTATTTGATTCAAGATAGATGAAATTTGTTAGGATTTGGATTAGTCCTTCTTGGTCTTTCATCCTTCTTCTATTGTGAAATTTGATTTCCTTCATATTTTCTTGAATCAACGTACATAGAAATGCAATTTTTACTAGACGTATTGCCTTAGAACATGTTAATTGTAATTACAATACATTTGTCAAACTTTTTCTGTCAAAGATGAGTTTATCTAGTTTA
>NW_020628067.1:0-1010 GCF_003573695.1 Papaver somniferum
TGTTAAAGATGAGTTTATCTAGTTTACAATTTAGTCTCAGAAATCAATTTCAGATGTATTACGAAGTGTGTAGACTTTTTTGAGTTAACGTATAAAAAATTTAACATTTTTATGAACTCTTTATTTTTGTATTGGCTTTGTCTTTCAATTTAATTCAAATAGATGAAATTTGTTGGATTTTGGATTAGTTCTGTCTGGGCTTTTATCCTTCTTCTATTGTGAAATTTGACTTCCTTCATATTTTCTTGAATCAACGTACATAGAATGCAATTTTTACTAGACGTAATGCCTTAGAGCATATATTTTTTGTGATTATGATACATTTTTCAAACTTTTTCTGTCAAAGATGAGTTTATCTAGTTTACAATTTAGTCTCAGAAATCAATTTTAGATGTATAACGAAGTGTGTAGACTTTTTTGAGTTTACGTATATAAAATTCAACATTTTTACGAAGTCTTTCATTTTGTGTTGGCTTTGTCTTTCTATTTGATTCAATATAGAGAAATTTGTTAGGATTTGGATTAGTTCTGCTTGGTTTTTCGTCCTTCTTATATGGTGAAATTTGACTTCCTTCATATTTTCTTGAATCAACGTACATAGAATGCAATTTTTACTAGACGTAATGCCTTAGAGCATATTATTTGTGATTATGATACATTTTTTAAACTTTTTCTGTTAAAGATGAGTTTATCTAGTTTACAATTTAGTCTCAGAAATCAATTTCAGATGTATAACGATGTCTGTAGACTTTTTTGAGTTAACGTATATAAAATTCAACATTTTTATGAACTCTTTGATTTTGTGTTGGCATTGTCTTTCAATTTGATTCAAGATAGAGAAATTTATTAGGATTTGGATTAGTTCTGCTTGGTCTTTCGTCCTTCTTCTATTATGAAATTTTACTTCCTTCATATTTTCTTGAATCAACGTACATAGAAATGCAATTTTTACTAGACGTAATGCCTTAGAACATATTATTTGTGATTACAATATATTTTTAAAACTTTTT
>NW_020628068.1:0-3068 GCF_003573695.1 Papaver somniferum
TACACAAAATTACACCTAACTTCGTATAGTTGAGACCAAGTAACTAACCCTATAGTTCACCTAGTTCCGTCTGTATTCCCACGCCTCCGACCTATGAATAAGTCACGTACTTGGAAAAATCCCTTTGGTTCGTATTCCAAACAGTAAAGGAACAAGAAATCTGTTTGGTAACAACTCTATTCAACCAAGTGATATGAGTCGAACAAAGGCTCTTCCGTTTATCTTAACATAAACTCCTTCGTCAGGTCTAGATCTATCTTATATTCAATCACCCGAAGGTAATCGGTAATATTAAGCCAACAACACCTTTAATCCCAAAGGAACCGTGTTGATGCCGATCTACTCAATTAATCAATCCAATCTGCCACAAGGATAAACCGATTATTAATTGGATCCTCTTTTCCCAAACAAGTATTGTGCAAACCAAAGATTATAAAACCCAAGTCAGATCTTCAATATCTTCTTTGTCTTCAAATCTTCTTTAATCTTCAATAAACACCTGCACACAATCACATGAATCTCTTGTGATCAATCACGCACAGAACGGAGTCTGTTAACAACAGTCTAAAGATCCCTGTCGAAACTCTGAACTAGTTTGAGTGAATCTTATATCAGAAGAGAAGATTCTCAAGCATAAACAAACTAGGTGCAATCAGATTTCAACCACCGTTAGTCAATCAAATCAATCGAAAACAAAGATAAACCGCAATTATCTAGTTTCCCACCAACGGGTCGCGCTAGAGCTTCTCAATCCCAAAGAAGACTTTAAAACGAGCGGTCGTAAGAGACTTCACCTAATTAGATTACTCTCCTCTCCGATAGGTGATAGACGCATTCCCTTTCGAAAGATAGAAGCTGGTATAGAAACAATCTAAGTGGAGCCATCATGTTTTTTGTTTTCTAGAATTTATAGGTTTGATTTGGTCGAGTCAGCCTTGTTTGTGATTGTGTAGAATTCCCTTGCAATTAAGAATGTCAAACTGGTATGATAGAAGCCAATACAATGATTATCGTCCTGAATTTGAATATGGACATCATCCTTTCTATGACCGTGTTGGGAATAGTGGTTGGGAACGCCATCCTTTGGAAGGATATGGGTCATACCCTGGTGAGCCCAATTACTATCCACACATGCATCAGTCTTACGATAAAGAAGATTATAGTACTAGTTCTTCGTCTCTAGAGGATACAATCAAACTATTGAAAAGTAGTCCTTTTTATGATCCCTCTGTTCCTATTCCTCCTTTAGAAGAGTCCCTGAGGGAGTTAGCTGAGTCGACGCGTAAGTTAGCTGAGATGAATAATGTAATTATAGACGAAAGAACTACAATAATGAGTGAACTTTCTATAGAGGAATACCTCAAGCTGATGGCTGAGACGAACGAAAGACTTTCTCGAAATAATCTTATTTTCCAATATAGTGTTTCCAATAATACCCTTAAAGATGAGGATAGTTATTTTCATAATCAAGATGACAAGGTTAGAATTGGTAGCACTACTTGTTTTGATGAGGTTCGATCTTTTTCATGTTATTATGATGAGGATAGTGTTGATGGAGAATCATACTTATGTAGGAATAGTGATAAGGAAATGGTTACTCCAATTGAGCTTTACAATGATAATATTATTTCTAGTTCAAATCCAAATAATTTTAATAACTATTCACCTATTCAAAAGGACGAGGATTTGATTAGGGATACCACCGTTTTAGACGATGTAGTTTTTCCTTTTGATTACGAATCCGATAGTGGTTTAAAGGAACGGGTTCATTTCGAAAATATTGTTTTAGAGTCTAGCGACTTAGAAATAATAGTCTTGGAAGAAGAAGATAGACCCGTAGAGATGAGTAAAGATGCACTACCTGATAATAACTTAGAAGAATCTCTTGAATATTTTAAGGACTCTGAAGATACATAAATTCAAGAAATAATTAGAGGTCTATCTAGAGACACTGAAAACTCTAAGTTTGGGGGTGATTATCACTTCCCTAGTGCCTTGCCTTTAACTCTCAGAAAGTCCCCACACTTAGGACTTGATATCTGTGCCTCAACCATATTACAAGATTATCTTCATACATGTTTTCCCGAACCTAATAATGTCCAGGAAGAAGTTCAGTCGTTAGAAGCCCATCCTCTGGTTGATGTGGTTTGACCATGCTATGATCCCCAGATTGACTTTGTTTTCCCACCAAATAGTTTTCTTCCAACTGCGGGAACGTTTATATTCCAAATGTGTCGAATATTAAGTTGTGAGACTAAACCTAAATGCTTTAGGAAATTAGAATCGACACATTTGCTTAAGAATGACCACTACTCTCACTGTGGTCAACTATGTAAGTCATATCTGATTGACTTAGAGGATCCGCAACTATTTAGGTTATTACTTCGTGATTCTAAGTTCATATTTGAGTTTTTACAGACTCTAAGACCTAGTGATTCGGATCCCATCTATGAAGAAACGCAGCCAATGAAAATATTCTATTTAGACCCTTTCATAGAACCTGAACCTGAACCGAAATTAGCGATAGTTTTCAGGAAACTAGGTAAGGGCATGCTATTCTTGTCCATTTTCTTGGTTCACTGCAGTTTCCTATGGTCAGCTCTATTTGGTTTTGAAGACCCACAGTTATTTCGACTGTTACTTTATGGTTCAAGTTGACCAATCCTTTTCTAAGTATGGCTGAAGACTTTAAACTTAGCACTTCTTGGGAGGTATCCCATGCTCATGCAACACGGTAATATCTTTCCTTAACTCTTTCGCTTCAAATGGTAACAGTTTCTCCTTGTTCATGCTTTTAGTTTCATCTTTAGAACATTGAGGACAATGTTAGATTTAAGTTTGGGGGTATGGGAGAAACTTATTAGTTGCAATTATTAAACTCCAAATCCTAGAAATTTATGCCTATTAAGGTTTGCACTAACCAATCTAAGTGGATGGGAACATCTTGGTTGTAGGAGTTGAGGAACCAATCTGATTATATGGAAACATCTATAGAGTCTATTCATAAAAGCACAGAGCTCAGGTGTTAGAAATAACATGATAGTTGCACCATATCTCGTTGAGTCCTT
>NW_020628069.1:0-800 GCF_003573695.1 Papaver somniferum
TGGGTTTCAGAGTCATTCATAGTGAAGTTCAAGTCGCCTAACAAAACCCACGGGAGATCAGCAGAAGAATACATCTCAAGCAAATATTGCCACTGATTGTTATTGCCTACAGCATCACGCACTCCATACATAAAGGTGACCAAAAAATCCAAGTTATTGTCATGAGTGTGTACAATAGCATGTATTGTGTCAGAGGTAGTGTGCATTTTTTTAACATCAATTCCTTGTTTCCAGGCAAGAGCAATACCACCAAAGAAGGATCAAACCAATAATTAGGGTATTTAGTTCTAGAAAGATATAGACGCATATCATTGAGCTGGGCTTTGGTTTCGCACAAGAAAAAAATATCTGGATCATTATTGGTCAAACAGAAACTAAGATAATCTCTAGTATGAGGGTTTCCTATTCCTTGACAGTTCCAAGACAGAATTTTCATGTTGTAAATAATGAAAAAGATAGATAAAAAGAGAGGGAAAAAACAACACAGATTAAAGAAAGAGTGAAAACTGAATAGAGAAAAACGAGTTGAGAAAAATACATGTTGCCATGCATCAAATTTGTTCTGTGCATTAAGGGCATGTGCTGCAGCAATGTCCCAAACATTATTCTCTTCAATGTTAGCAGTATCTTCTTGAACAGAAGATGTTTCTCCAACAATAATAATATCTCTATCAAACTCAGCATCCTCAAGTTGATTCTCAGGAGTTATAACCAAGGTTGGGGGTTGACGATATCGCTTCTTCGTACCACTCGTACTAGCACCATCACTTGTCAGAGTAGAATATGGCCTTACAGAAGCA
>NW_020628070.1:0-772 GCF_003573695.1 Papaver somniferum
TGTTCTATGATCTGTAAGCTTTCTAACGAGCCATCATTTGTCAAGTTCTGACCAGAATTTAAGGTCTGAAAAGCAAAAACCAATTTTTGCCGAAAAGCGTAGGTAACGGTTCACGCTTTGTTTCCGTTAAAATGAACCGAAATATTTTGTGGATTTTTATATGTGATATCGTTCTATGATCTGTAAGCTTTCTAACGAGCCATCATTTGTCAAGTTACGACCTGAATTTAAGGTCTGAAAAGCAAAAACCAATTTTTGCCGAAAAGCGTAGGTAGCGGTTCACGCTTTGTTTCCGTTAAAATGAACCGAAATATTTTTTGGATTTTTATATGTGATATTGTTCTATGATCTGTAAGCTTCTAATGAACCATCATTCGTCCAGTTCTGACCTGAATTAAAGGTCTGAAAAGCAAAAACCAATTTTTGCCGAAATGCGTAGGTAGCGATTCACGCTTTGTTTCCATTACCGAAATATTTTGTGGATTTTTAGATGTGATATTGTTCTATGATCAATAATCTTTCTAACGAGCCATCATTTGTCAAGTTCTGACCTGAATTTAAGGTCTGAAAAGCAAAAACCAATTTTTGCCGAAAAGCGTAGGTAGCGGTTCACGCTTTATTTCCGTTAAAATGAACCGAAATATTTTTTGGATTTTTATATGTGATATTGTTCTATGATATGTAAGCTTTCAAATGAGCCATCATTTGTCCAGTTCTGACCTGAATTTAAGGTCTGAAAAGCAAAAACCAATTTTTGCCGAAAAGCGTAGGT
>NW_020628071.1:0-2256 GCF_003573695.1 Papaver somniferum
AATCTCAAATTACGCTATTTGTCGGGAATCGGAATACTCCAGTCAAATTGAGAATGCTCCAATCGTAGATAGTGACACAAATCTGTATGCTCCTCCTATTCTGAATATTTCCACATTCAAAAGGTAATTTGATATGTATTCCGCTGTCTTATAGCGACTGCTATTGATTCTTTTTTTTTTTATGCTCTCGGTGGTACAATATCCTCAACTGTAATTAAATTTGCTGCACATGTATATTACTATGTGAATATTGCGCAATCTAGGAGAAGAAAGATCAGTACTCCTTCATTCTTCCGCTACACATGACAAATCCACCCACTGATTGGTGTTGTTAGTAGGACTAGTTGACAAATTAGAGCATATAATTTTATATTGTTGTCATTGACAGAAGTTATGGACTAATGGAGCGAATGCTCAAAGTATACGTCTACAAAGAACTAAACCCGTCTTCTATTCGCTACTCCTCAAGGGAATTTATGCTTATGAAGCGGGTGGTTTTAACGACCCTACAAAAGCGGGTGGTTTTAACTTTGTTATGCAGTGGAGAAAATGGTTGCATAATTCGTTATGTGTCTGAATAATGCGTTATGCATCCTTTTTGGTGGCTGCATAATGGTTATGTATCAAATTTTCGAAAATTTTGCCTAAAATAATGATCACCTCCGATTTTTTCGTGAAAAACAAAATTTGATATTGTTGTTTGTACTCGTTGTGTAGCTCTCTTAAAAAGATTTCCAACGATATAAAATTTGTAAAATTCCAAGGCGCGGATTTTTAGATATGTTATATATTCAAGTTGCGTTGCCAATTATACCCCTGAAAAATTAGGCTGCATAACGAGTTATGCCTGAAAAAATAGTATGCATAACCAGTTATGTATTGATTCTTAATAATTTCGGATAATTTTGGTTGTCAAGGTATCTAAAATTAATTGTGGGCCTGACAATAAGAATATTATTTTTTTTGGGCCTGCGCCTAATTTTCCCAAAAAACAAACAAGAAAAGAAACCAAATAGAAAAAATGTTGTCATACTGTCACAACAGGAACATGCTCCCAATTATGATTATCCGGTAACATCAATTCAATGGCATTACCAGAAATATCATCCACATTTTTTATACTCTGCGGTACAGATCTAGAATTAGGAAGGACACTAGATAACCTATTAGTAGCCTGGCTACTTTCATTTGAAATACTACCATTAATCCTATCAATCAAAAGAAATTGGTCTAAAAAGGTTGGCAATTTTTCATTCCAAGTTGTAAACAGGGAAGATTTTCTTGCCTCTTTTGCCAACTTATCCGCTACTTGATTCCCACTTCTTCTTATGAACTTGAACCCCAAAAAATCATTACATTCCTTCAAGATACTCAAAGCTTCCTTCACAATACTTTAATTTTGCCAGACCATCATTGTTTCCTTCCCATCCGCAAACTTCAGAATTCTTTCATAGTCACCTTCTATCCAGAAATTCAGAAAGCCTTCTTCTTTTGACCATTTTGCTCCCTTGAGAAGAGCCAGTGCTTCTGCCTTTTCTGGACATGCAGTTCTGTGTAAGCTTTAGTTCTTAATTATTTTGCTTACAAACAACCATTTCCATCATTCTATGATGCGCGTGATCACCCTCGGGAACCATGGTTATTAGAAATTCGATTTTATGTGTAGCTACTTACCGATATCTAAACTTACACAAATGAGAGACTTAATAGTTGTTCTTGATTAATTAATCAAGTGTTGGCTTACAAGGATATTTTATTTTTCATCGATAGATTAAACTTTGAAAAGAAAGGGTTAAAACTTAAAAGTACATGAAAAATGAACTACAACAAGCACCGACCAGAAAGAAAAAGAAGGGAACAGAAATCAGCAACCCCAAGCCCAAGCAACAAAGCAAACCAAGAACAGAAAACCAAACTTATTGCCCCTAAACATTGCGGAATCCCCACCAGCAAAGGAGAAAAAAAAAATCATACACACTCCTACCACCATCAACTAACTAACGAGTTTTGGCTTACAAGTTGATGGCACAAGTACCCTAAAGAGTACAACAACAACCGCTGATGCAGATGTGTAGCAATTCTGCTCCACAAATCACATTTCTTCATATCACCGGCCATCACCTGAAATGTATCGGTATTTAAATAAACCTGATGCGAGTAACTGTGCAACTTCATTTTCTATCTCTGATGTAAGTGCATCCTCATCAGTGGTTAATGGCCTTGGTGGTGCTGGTGGTAATACAATATTAACTGGAT
>NW_020628072.1:0-573 GCF_003573695.1 Papaver somniferum
GAAGAGATGAGAGACCGACCAAGAGGTATGAGACCGGCCCTTGGTGGTTGTGGGACCAACTGATGGTCATTCGAGTAAACTCCTTATTGTTTGAGAAGAGTTTGGATCCAATATGAGCAATTGAGCAAATTATGTCGAAATTGCTAAAACGTGTGGGACCGGATATTTGCAAGCCTTAGGGCCAGCCTTGGTCGGTCAAGGGGACATGACCGTGTCACCATAATGTCCGTGTCTCAGTCCTGAGAGTTTCGATATTTTCCGATGCGCGTTTGAGCAACATTTTGAGAATATATGAAGGATTCAGGGTTTTGCTGAAACTAGGAAAATTCATGAGATGATGAAAATAATTAATAAAATAAGGGATTCATGAAGTGTGGGACCGTCTATGGACAAGGCATGGCCATCCGTCCAATGTGCACAGTCCCAAGGTACTTTCCTCAATTTTATATAATTTTATGTATTTTCCCTGATGTGAGAGAAATATCATGCAACTGAGGAATTTCATGAAGTTAGGGAATTTCCATGAGATCATGGAATAATAATAAAATAATAGGGAGTCATGAAGTGTGGGAC
>NW_020628073.1:0-774 GCF_003573695.1 Papaver somniferum
GGAAAATGATCTAGAGAGATTTCCCTACCGTGGTCCGTGTTAGTGAACTAGTTAAATTAAATAATGATTGTTTAAACAATAATTCACAAAGACGTATTTATTTACAAAATTTGGCGGGGGGCCGAGCAACAATTTGTGCTCCAACACAGCTTGTGAACGGTCCACCAGTCATCCGTTAAGTCAACTGCTTGGTTGGGACCCACACCAAACTCAAATTCCGACAAAGTTAGGTACCAAAGGCAAAGGTGTGCCAATTTATAGGCACCAAACTCAAAATACCCTTATTATAAATATTGTCTACTTATATAACTCTCTTTGTCCCCCAAGGTTTTGTGTAATCTCTTTTTCGACTATTTTGCTCATAGCTTCTTCATACGAAGTGGGAATGACCTCATTCTTTTTCTGTTACCTCTGTCTTTCAGTTCCCCATAGTACACAGGAAAATTTTTAGGATTTGGACGCTTAGCAATAGGTGTTTCATCCTTATTTTCAATGTCAAGGATGACTTCCCTCTTTATTTTTGGAATCAACATACGTAGAAATGCAATTTGGATAACATGTAGAGCCTTTAAATGTATTATTTTTTACCACAATCATTTTATAGAAAATTTTATCATAAAAATGAGTTTATATAGTTTATTGTTTGGTTTTAAAAAAAGGATTTCGACTTCTAACGAAGTCACTGGACTTCTTTGAGTCAATGCTTTCAAAATGGAAGCTTTTTTCGACTCTCAAGCCTCTAGACATGTAATTTGTGCAGGAAATATTTTTTCT
>NW_020628074.1:0-415 GCF_003573695.1 Papaver somniferum
TATTTATAGGAAAATTAACTTGCAAATCAAGTTAGGTTTAGGTTTTTTCTTATAAAACGAGTTTTGTTTCTTGTAAAACAGTTAAACACAAAAAAGGAATTTTTTCATGAATAAAACTCTTAAATAAATTATTTATAAGTTAAAAACTTGCAAAAAATAATTTCAAGTAGACACGGAATTGGTGCTTGGTACACGCGCATGGTCATGGGTCGAAACATGTATTACAAGTTACCCACTCTTAAACTCAGCATCGGGGATGGAAGTAAAACGCCGCACGAAAATAAAAGCAAGGAGATGAAGAAAAGACCTAGAGATGGTCGCTGCTTGTGTGTTTTGAAAAGAGATTTTCGAGTTGTATTTATATGAAAATTAACTTGCAAATCAAGTTAGGTTTAGGTTTTTTCTTATAAAACGA
>NW_020628075.1:0-468 GCF_003573695.1 Papaver somniferum
ATAAGACAAGGTTAAAGGACATTGGTATAACCAATTCCTTCGATATTGTATTTGCAAGACCAAATTTCTTGATGATCAAAGCTGTATTTTAGAAACCAAATTTCTTAATGGTTCTAAAATGGAATTGGTTATGTAACCCCGTTAATAATCCACAGTACTCAAGCCAAGTCAAAATTGGCTCGATAGTCATAATCCCCATCAACAATAAATACCAAAATAATATTTAAATTTAAACCATAAACAACAAACAAACAAAAAAAAAAGAAACAACAAAAGAAAAATAAATATATAATATTGACACGAATAATAGTAACATAATTATCTTTTCCATATAATATGGACCATGTTATGACAGACGAAATCATTTGACACAAAACATTATCCATAGTCGTGCATACACAGGAAAATCCAGAAAATGAAATAAACTAAAGTGAAATACATATATATATATATATATATATATATATA
>NW_020628076.1:0-2700 GCF_003573695.1 Papaver somniferum
TAACAACTAGCATATTTATCACCCTTAAACCCACTTATAAATAACAAATTAGAGAGCATATTATGACTAGTATGCTGATAAAATACATACTATTTCAAGAACAAACACATAAACGACTATACGTACCTAATTACAAAAAGGCCCAATTTAAAATCGATTTGAAAATCCTTAACTTGAAAAAATTATGAAATAACGAGGTACCAAGTATACCACAATCTTTTCAATATCAACTATTAGAGCATAGCTCGGTTGAACCCACCAGGCGTTGGTATTTCAAGTTTGGTTGCCATATTTTAGTATCAAAACTCATATTGAGTCGCTTGATTAAATACTGGAGCTAACTTCGTTTAGGTTAGACTAGAAAGTCTAGGAATGTTGAGACGTACAAGTATTATTCTGAAGATCTGAAGAAGTAACGACTACAACGATGACATCATCCTTCCACTTGAGGTTAGTAATATTAACTTCACTTTTTTCCATTACTAACATATCTTTCAAGTCGTATTTTATTTAAAACATAACATGCATGGTTATATATTTATAATAGTCTAGTGATTAGACTTGGTCATATCTTTATGATCAAAGTATATTATACGAAGTATAACACTTATATTTTGAACTTCATAAATACGACATCGACATAATCTATGTATCTAGTTACTTGATTATGTGTGGGTTATAGATGTGATTTCAACCTAGGAAACTATGTATTATTACATTGGTTTAAGGAAGTAGATGTATGAACTTGTTTCATAATCAAAAGGGAAATTATAAATGTGTTGGTCCGGTTCTTTAGAATATCAATTGGATGACCAATACAAGATGACAAGGTATAATTTTTCTTAACTTACGTTACTAATTAAGGTATAACTGGTCATAGCCTATATTGTGTGACAATGTGTTTACCGATCCTAACTAGTTTTGGGAAGCAAGGTGTAACCGGTCACAAGCCACATTGTGTAGCAAGTTGTAATCGGTCACAAACTACTTTGTGAAGCAAGGTGTAACTCATCACAATCTACATTGGGAAGTTAGTTGTAATCGGTCACAAACTATTTCTGCAATCAAGGTGTAACCGTTCACAAGCTACTTTGAGGAGTAAGGTGTAACCGATCACAAGCTATATTGGAAAGCATGGTATAACCGATCACAACCTATCTTGGGGAGCATGATATAACTGCTCACAACTTATATTGAGAGTCATGGTATAACCGACCCTAAGAGAAAAACCAAGTTTTCAAAGTTCACACATTTCTTCATGTTGCGTGTGAATTCGGAATTAGGGTATGCTAAGATGAGAAACTTCTAGATGTTGATGATAGGTGTCTAAAACACCTTGATATTTATCTATTGTTTATGTTTTCTTTGCGAGTTTTCTTGTATATTATGTATCTTATATTTGATTTTGAGTATTTAGGTACTCCGGAGCTATTCGGAGGCAGAAGAAGGAGAAATCATCTTAGGCGGAGCAAAAAGAGCAACATGTAAAGAGAGGTTCAAAACTACCTTATTTGGTGGCCCGTATCCAGTTTCTGGGCACCAATAGCAGTTTTCATCATTACCAGGCCTTAATATGAAGAAAAATGATTCTCTTTTCGTTTCGAGCCTCACCTGAAATCAAGACAGAGAGAGAGACGGCTGCTGTGAATTCGTGAAGAACTCAAGGAGAAATCGAGAAGATGGAGCTGTTTTGAATTGAGATCGAGAGTTTATGAAGAATTAATTGATAGGTTTGCTTCTGATTTAGGTTAGGGACTCTTACTGGTGGCTGAGAACAGATCGAGAAGAATCCCGGGTTGAGTTCAGCTGGAGGACAAATTGGTGCTTGTTGATGGGTTATGGTGGTGATGGTGGTGATTTAGAACAAGACTAAGAATGGGTTTTGGTTGTTTGAATCAAGATGGTGAAATTTGGTGGAGAAATTGCATTAGCAGAAGACCTAGGAGAAGAGATGAAATTGTTACAGAAATCTGGTTGTTTATGCAATGGATCGATGGGGTTGTTGTCAGGGTTTGAGTAGATACTTGATGGGTTCTTTCCCATTTCAAGATTGCAGGAACTGGTTGGCCCCATATGGAAGCAAGCAGTGGAAATGAGTTTGAGCTGCTGGTCTTGTACATGAATGTTAGTTGTTGTTGCTGCAATGGAGAAGGGCAGTTGGTGTTGTTATATGTTGTACATGGAAGATATTGAGTATGCAGAAGCTGGTAAGAATGATGCTCATGGAGGAACCCAAGGTTTATTGCTGCAGTTCGGTGGCATTGAGGCAGAGAAGAGAAACAAGGAGATTGGTTGTGTTGATAACAGTTCAGTGGCAGGAATTTGTCAAGGCATGAATTTGAGAAGAGTATGAATTTTTTGTTGCAGGCAAGAAGCTACATAAGGAAAAGGTGTTGCATATGTTGCAGCTACAGTTGGAGATGGGCAGTGATGCTGATTCAAAGGGTTTGTTCGAAGTGAATGAAGGTTCAAATGAGGTGCATGTGATGGAATTGGGACCAAGATTTGCAGTAGATGGAGTTAAATGAATAATTATAGAGATATGGCCTGAGGCAGTGAGAAGTTACTGGTGCTCAGTCAGTTAGTCAAGTGCAGGTGATAGTGTTATGGAGTTGGATGAGCAATCTGTTGCGGCCATGGAATAAGTGGTTCTACTGAAATCAGATGGAAGAAAATGGGATTGAAGGTTTGAGCTGAAGG
>NW_020628077.1:0-460 GCF_003573695.1 Papaver somniferum
TGGGTAACTTGTAATACATGTTTCGACCCATGCCCATGCGCGTGTACCAAGCACCAATTCCGTGTCTACTTGAAATTATTTTTTGCAAGTTTTTAACTTGATAAATAATTTATTTAAGAGTTTTATTTATGGAAAAATTCCTTTTTTGTGTTTAACTGTTTTACAAGAAACAAAACTCGTTTTATAAGAAAAAACCTAAACCTAACTTGATTTGCAAGTTAATTTTCCTATAAATACAACTCGAAAATATGTTTTCAAAACACACAAGCAGCGACCATCTCTAGGTCTTTTCTTCATCTTCTTGCTTTTATTTTCGTGCGGCGTTTTATTTATATCCCCGTTGCTGAGTTTAAGAGTGGGTAACTTGTAATACATGTTTCGACCCATGCCCATGCGCGTGTACCAAGCACCAATTCCGTGTCTACTTGAATTTATTTTTTGCAAGTTTTTAACTTGATAA
>NW_020628078.1:0-2715 GCF_003573695.1 Papaver somniferum
TGGAGGACAATTTCTATACAAACCCTCATTTTTGCTAAGTGTCACCCACGACTATATGTAGCCCATTTTTGTCCACAACACCCATTTTTGTCCACAACACCCATCTTCCTCAAATTCAAATTTTCAAAATTGGCGGGAAAATAATGTTTATCACTGTCAAATTTCAATCAAGAATTTGGAGGTGTTATAGGGAGACTAAATGGCTGAAAATTTATGGAATTGTTCCTGGGACATATACAAAGCTATTACAAGTGTTTTGGTCGATCAAATTTGGCTGAAAAATCCGCGAGAAGAAAACAGGGAAGCACGTGCATGAGAGGAATAGTTCACGGGATTGCATGAGTTTTGGAAAATTTTAATGTGTTCTGCTCATGTTTGATGACTCGAGCAACATTTTGGACATTGACAAAGAAAAATAAGGAGATTTTGCAGATGTAGAAACGCGTGAGAAGCTAAATCAGGGAAGAAAATATTCCCATAATATTTTCTTTACTGCCCGAGTTCAATGAAGAATATTGAGAATTATGGCGTGATTAAATGAGGCTGAGGAGTATAAATAGATTGCCGGGACGGAGAATTTGCGGTCGGGAGAGTTTGGGGAGAGTTTAGAGTAACAACAGAGGAGATTGATCGTGTTGCAGAGAAAATTTTCCTCTGATGCTAGGGAGAACACGAAGAACAAAAGACCACCAGAAGCAGTCGCTTATCAACAGTGACAACGACAGCCACACGAGGGTCGCAGAGATACAACAATATCAGTTCTTTTTTATCGTTCTTTTGTAACAGTGTTTTGCAATAATTATAAACGTTGCAAACACCCGATTTTCATTATTTTCTCTCGATTTCATCTTTGTAAACAAATTTTGAGCATGAATCAATACTTTGAGCAAGTTTATACAATGATGAGCTAAACCCATCCTCTGGGGCGACGGAGGAAGCTATTTCGCCAATAAAATGTGGTAAACTCTATTTTATTTAATTTATGCAATTATTATATGATTATTTTCCTTGATAAATAAAAAAAAAATGGTTTTTGTTAAACAATTGTAATTTCAATTGATGGAGCATGATATCCTAGGGTTTTGATGTCCCATACTTTCGATTTACAATTGTTATTTCTAAAAAAATCAACTTTTGCAATATTTAGTATCAATTTGAATGAAGGATTTGCATAATTATAATTAGAGAATATAAATCACTTTGATATTGGTAATTAGTGGAATCCATAGCCCCAGTCTTCTCCATATTCTGCATATCACTTTTATTTAAGTTTTCTATATTTTTATTTAAAATTAAGTCTAAAATCTGCTTTCACAAGTCTTGAACGAATCTTATTACTACAACAACTTTGAAAACACACCAACCGACCAGTCATTATTGTTATAAACGTGTAATTATGTTAAGAATATCTAGGATGAATCTCGTTTATTATTGGAATACCCTTGTGTCTGTCCTCATAAATAAAAGCTCTAAAATTTGTTTAACACATACTAATGAATATAATTTCTCCTTTCTTTTTCTCCTTTAATTTGTGTCTCTTCTCTATTTCTCTATTTCACAAGACGTTATCAGTAAGCTCTACAAGGTGTAACTCCAAGTAAGTTAATGAAATTTTCTTTCTGATCAAAGAAAAAAAAAAGTCTACACCGAGTCGGAAGGAAAAAGAAACATTCAAAATCCAAAAACAATATAAAGGGATGATATATACTTCAACTTTTGTTATTAAATTAACTTTATAGGTTTTAATGGGCGTTTGATTCAACATCTCCTTACTAGCTTCTATTTTGTGTTTATGTAGATTCATGTTTACGGATCAAAAGCACTGTTAAGCCAACAGCATGGAATGAGCACGATGTCAACGAATCATGTTCAGTGAACTTTATTTATTTATTATTGTTTTCTCTGTTTTCTTATACAACTTAATTGATCACTTAATTAATATCTTATGGTGATTGGTGTCTTTCTTTTTCCCTATAAGGGATTTAATAGAATTTACATAGTTCGGTAATCCTGACCATGACAATATTGTTACCGATAATCCTATTGTTTTCCTTTTTTGTGCCATTAAAAATGTTGATCTCTTCCAGAAAGACAAGCTCTATGTTTATAGAGCTTTGATAATCAATTTTGTCAAATAAATTGATTTCCTTTGTTCTCTTATTCTTTTATCGTAGGGAAAGAAAAAAACAAACCCATCGAAAAATGGTTTATAGTTTCTATCCCCTGATGAAACTGTAATCACCAAAATTGGTGTTATTGCAATTTGGTTTCCTTTACAGTAATGAATCATATGCATGGTTGAAAAACCTCCGTCCAATTAAGTTTGATATTTTCGTCCATTCGATGAGGATCATGTGAGTTTTATAATCGGTTTCTAATTTATATTTTTACAAGAAATCATCTATCAACCATGAAGTGGATTTTCGCTATGCAGTAACTAAGTCAACAATTCTTTTTCTTTTTGTCGATGCAATTTTGGTGTATTGTATATACAAACCGGTATTGGTTTTCTCTATCAATTCTGCGAAAGGAGATGTTAACATTGGCATTCTAAGAAATTTTAGCCAATTTATTTTCCTCGTATTTTATGGTAATCGTTTAAACAAACCTTTACAAATTATGTTTTTATTTTTCTACTAATAAACCATTGATTTCCATTTCTTAAGGGAAACCATGGATTTCTTAACAACAAACATAATCACTTTATTTTCTGAA
>NW_020628079.1:0-527 GCF_003573695.1 Papaver somniferum
TTGAGGCAAATATTAGAATTATTTTTAAAGATAAAATTGCATGAATATTATTTAGAGTTTACTATTTATTTGGTCAATGGTGGAATCCTAGTCTTGGTATTTTTCTCCAAAAATTTGAATTATTTTATTTAGTTGCCTGTTTAATTTAAATCTATAAAAATTGTTTTCTTCACAAGTCTGAAAAGACCCAGTTTTTACCACTACTACAATCACTATTTGAAAAACCATCAAATTTTTTGGCGCCGCCAACGCGGATTTGTGTTTAGGTAGCATTTTTTTAGATTTATTTTATTTTTGTTCTTCTTTACGTTTTTGGGTTTTTTTTTTGTTTCCTTGCAGATTCTTGAAGTTGGAGCAAAAGAAATTTTTGCCAAAGTTTTTGGTGGACATTTAAAGACGTGGAGCGAAAAGCAAAGCTATAGGAACGAAAGAAGAAGAATTTTTTTTATTTTTTGATAAAAAGAGAGAAAAAAAAGGGAGACATTTTTATTTTTGTAATTTTTTTTTTCAGACTTTCTTTTTTTTTT
>NW_020628080.1:0-676 GCF_003573695.1 Papaver somniferum
TTTTCAAACTTTTTCTTTTAAAGATGAGTTTATCTAGTTTACAATTTAGTCTCAGAAATCAATTTCCAACTTATAAAGAAATGTGTAGACTTTTTTGAGTAACATATATAAAATTTAATATTTTTATGAACTCTTTCTTTTTGTGTTTGCTTTGTCTTTTTATTTGATTCAAGATAGATGAAATTTGTTAGGATTTGGATTAGTTCTGCATGCTATTTCATCCTTCTTCTATTGTGAAATTTGACTTGCTTCATATTTTCTTGAATCAAGGTACATAGAAATGCAATTTTTACTAGACGTATTGCCTTAGAACATATTAATTGTAATTACAATACATTTTCAAACTTTTTCTGTTAAAGATTAGTTTATCTAGTTTACAATTTAGTCTCAGAAATCAATTTTCGACTTATAACGAAATGTGTAGACTTTTTTGAGTTAACGTATATAAAATTAAACATTTTTATGAACTCTTTCTTTTTGTTTTGGCTTTGTATTTTTATTTGATTCAAGATAGATGAAATTTGTTAGGATTTGGATTAGTTTTGCATGGTATTTCATCCTTCTTCTATTGTGAAATTTGACTTGCTTCATATTTTCTTGAATCAACGTACATAGAAATGCAATTTTAACTAGACGTATTGCCTTAGAACATATTAATTGTAATTACAATACATTT
>NW_020628081.1:0-8044 GCF_003573695.1 Papaver somniferum
CAAACCAACCGGAATAAATACAATAAAGTCGACCACTGGTACCCTTGTATATGCCAGCTGAGTTGACCTAGAGTTAGGATTATCGACCACTGGTTCCCTTGTATATGCCAGTGTGTTGATATTAGTCCAGACCAGTATCTCAGTACATTAGGATAGGTTCACCTTAGTCAACATCATCCATATTTTTCTCTACATCCATTTTCTTAATCTATCCATGTGATTGGTTGACTCCGGTTTATGATGTCCAGAAACTATCTGAGTAGAGCTCTGTCACTTTATATGAATTTTAGTATGCTTGAGTGCAAACTCGCGTACATTAATTGGAATTTCCCATCAGGGTACTTCCTCCTATAGTCAATGATTGTATGCCAACCAAGGAGATTCCTTAGTGCCTTCCAAGGTTCTGCGTAGATAGCTAGGTTCTGGAGTGAAGGTTTTGTGGGTACACCTCTGGTAAACCCTCCCGAGATTAACTCGGTCACTAGGGACACCTAGTGAGTTAGGTTTTATTTTGTAGTTTTGATTTGCTCGGGACTAGCAAATAATAAGTTTGGGGGTATTTGATAGACGCATTTATGTGTCTAATATGTCTCAATTATATGTATTGTTAGTGCTCGATTTGGTATTTATTTTGTTATTTTATGTCTTTGTAGGAATTTTTAGAGAAATAATCCCTTGCGGCGAAATGGGCTCGAAAAGTAGCGTTTTACACCCCGGAGAAAATTACTAAGGGCACACCAGAAATACACCGGAAGCGTCCCAGAAATGTCCCGGAGGAACCCAGAAAAATTACTATTTCCACCCAAAAATTACTATTTCCACCCCAATTGCTATTCGCACCCAAGCTCTGGTTAAGGGGCATCCGTCTTCTCTTTAAATTCAAAAGCAGCTTTTTGGCGGGAAAAATATATTCAAAACTGTCAGATTTGTGATCGAGAAAATGAAGATGTTCTAGTGCGATTCAATCGCTGAAATTTGGTGGGAAGTTGTGATATGACATAAGTAAGCTAGTGTGAGTGTTCGTTTATCCCATAATTGGCTACAATTTTCTAGACAATTCACGAGCTCAAAACAGAGACACACACACAGGGATAAGATAATCACGCATTATGGAGAGTTCTGGAAGTGTTCTGCTCATGTTTGATGGCTCGAGCAACACTTTCGGTCGTGATAAATCGATTTGGAGCGTGCTGGGAGGAAGTTTACGTGTGAAATTCCAAATGTGGTAAGAAAATATTCGAAAATAATGTTATTCACTGCCGAGTAAAGACGAATTATTTGGAGTTATGGAGAAGGATTTCAGCGTGTCTTTGACTAAAAATATTATCTTTGGGTCGACTAGAATGGGGGTCGAGAGTTTGGGGTCGAAAGGATAGCTCAGGAGCGAGAAATCAAAAGTTGATGAAACTCTGTTTCTGCTGCTGCTGCTGATGAAGAACACCAAGAACACGGAGAACAGACTAGCAAGAACCGTTGTTTATGAAGAGTCGTAGTTACAACGGCTTTGGGTCTTAAAACGCGACTACAACACTTCATTTCTATCGTTCTTTTGTGACGCTTTCTGTGGGTCGCACATTAGCTGTTTTACACCATTTTCTCTTCTTCTCTCCATTGTAAACACCATTTGAGCAATAAATAATTATTTTGAGAGCATGTTTACCATGATGAGCTAATTCCCTCGTAACCAAGGCAATGGAGGAAGCTATTTACGCAACATAAATGGGTAACTATTTCATTTTCTCGTATTATATAATTCACTTAATCACTGCTTTTGCAGAGTTCTTTAAACTGTTTGAATGATTGTCTTAATTGTTTGTTATTCAGTTTGATAGGTTATGCTTGGTTTAATTTCTTGATAATCTATGCTTAAGGTTTACAAATAATGTTTGAGAATTTGTATGATTGATAGTGAATTAAAGATAAAAGAGGACTTAAGAATTGAATAGAGTTTTGAAATATTTGTCAATCAATTTTGTGTAATAGTGGAATCTAGTGTCTTGGTTACCTCTCGCACCCATTGTTAATATTTTTGTGTATATAATTATTTATTAAATCTAAAAATATTTCCTTCACAAGTCTGATACGAATCCATTTTTACCACTATCACTACACCTACAAAAAACAATTAATCAGCTGTTGTTGTTGAAATTTGTTTCCTTCTTGTTAATTGGTTACAGGGTTTTTCTCCATCCGAAAAATATCGTGATTTAGATACACGCAGGAGTGTCTGTTACAACAGCTGAAAGCAGTCGAAGTTCGGGAGATTAATGTGAAACAAGAAGACCTTGGTATAATAAAATACTTTTTAAGGAACTCACCTGCTCTGCAGATAATGACAATTGCATGATAGTGTGATGAAGAAGATACTGATGCTTCCAAAATGCTCTAAATTTACAGCGTGTTTGGATGGCGTGAAGGGAATCATCAGTCTCAGATCAATCCGGCTGCTGGGGTAAAATTGTTGGAAAAACGATTAATAGAATTGATTTTTAAAGATTTTAATTAATTGTTTCTCTTGTGAATGAAAAAAACTTATTAGTCCCACATCATGGAGTTTCCACTCTTTAGTTGTTTTAAGAGACTATATAAGATTTTTAGTCCCACATCAGGGAGTTGTTATTCTTAAGTTGTATTTGTCAATTATATAAATAAATTCACTACTTTTGTAAAATCGATGGGAAAGGGGTTGCTCTATATTTTAGAGGGACCCTTAAGGGAAAATATTTTATAGCGTTTCTTAAGCGTTCGCGATTTTCCTTAACGGTTTTTTCGGAGTTTCCAAGCTCAAGTTGAGCATCTACTACATATGCTAGTAGTAGGTGTATTAGGGTGTTTTATCCTGGAGATATCCGTCCTGTGAGGGCTATAGCATCACTCTTGAGTGTAGCCGGGCGCTAATGTCTTAAGGACAGCGTGTTGAACACGTGACTCACTTTGTTTTCCAAAGTTTTTCCTTGTTGCTGTTGCGGAAATACGGGGAGCTTGTTCGTTTCGTCAAAGTGATCACTTCCATTATAAAGGAGCTAAGTATCAATAACTTTTGCTTATTTGATTTTTCTTTGTTTTTGATTATTGCACCCAAAAATCTTAAGACATTAATATTTGTAATAATCGAAAAAGATTGACTGGTTTGTGAATCATGGATGTTAATTGTGGAGTGAAAAACAAAACGAATTTCTGGTCAGCTGTAGAGTTTCAATTTTATCTTTTAACATGGAAGGAATTTTGATGAACCCTTTTTACCTAATGCAGTATACATCCTAATAGTTACCCATATAAAATTTAGGAATTTTCGGAGTTGTAAAAGTATTTTTTTGATATTTTAAAAAACAGAGAAACGTTCCTGAAAAATTCCGACGGGCAGAAATTTGTTGTTAACTAAAGTAGTTTTTATGGGGTAACCATGAGTTTTTTATGAAACGGAGATTCAAACGAAGTTTGTAGATATAGATGTTATCTTCAAAAACTCATATTTTATTTTCCGATTCGGAACTAAGGTTTGTGAGATGTGGTGTTTTAGGTGATTGGTAAATTGTCGTGTCCGTGGTCAAAGTATAAACGGATATTATGACATGAAATTGGAAGGGACATGGATACCAGGATCCTGTGAATGAACACAAGTCTTCCAAAGCTGACGAAGTCAAGAACATCAAACAATTCTAAGCGTAGTCTTCAGAAGAAAGGTATGTTTCGTAAAACTGAATTCGGCATTACTTTATTTAAGGGTGAGTGTTATGTTTGTAAAATTCCTGGCCACGCGGCAGTAAATTGTAGACAACATAAAAACCTTAATAAGTAGAAATTTAATGTTAATTTAGTTGAAACAAACTAGAACGAGTTTAGTGGCATGATGTCAGAAGTTATTTTAATAACCAATGTGAGAGACCAGTAGGTGGACTCTGGAGCCACCAAGAATGTTTTTTGAAACAGAGACATGTTCACCTCCTATCAGGATAGGGGATGTCGAGAAACTCTTATTGAGTAACTCATATGCAATAGGTTGCATAAAAGGAAAAGGTCGAGCAGAAACTCATATCTGTAATATTTCTCACATTGAATGAAGTTTTCATGTTCCGAGCATATTGGAAAATCTTGTATCTTGTTCTATTGTAGATGGAAAAATATTTAAGATCTTAATTGAATCTGGAAAACTTGTTGTAACTAGGCAGTGATTTTTTAAGCAAGAGTTATAGGACTTTGGGTCTATATAAGCTTAACGGAAAAACTGATGATGTAAACGTAGTTGATTCTTGTGATATCTTTGTTTGATTGATTGTTTTACGTGGTAGACTTGGAACCGTAAACTTATAAGTCAATGCTTAACTGGATAGCATAGGCTTCGTACCCAAATTTAGTTTGGATTTTGAACACAAAAGTGAAATCTGTGAAGAATCAAAATATGCTATAAAACCTTTTAGCACAAATGTTCAGAGCAATTGTAAGCCTTTACAATTAATTCAGTTAGGTCTAGTTGACATGAGTTCAACCCAAAACCACTGTGGTAAAATATGGTTTATAACTTCCGTAGATGATTGTACGAGGTACTATCTTGTATACTTGTTTATGGATAAGGATGACGCCTTAGAAGCCTTAAGATGTATAAACTTGAAGTTGGAAACCAATTAGAAGCCTTGAACATAACAACTGTACCCTTAAGGAGATGATAATTGCCATGTTGATTAGTTCAGGATTACCTGCGGCCTTGTGGGGGGAGGCAATCCTCTTAACTAGTATATCCTGAATAAATACCCTTTTAAGGATCAGATGAAACTCCATATGGTTTATGGAACGGTAGTTGACCTTCTTATGAATGCGTCAAAGTGTGGGGGTGTTTGACTAAGATTGTAATTTTTCTTCCTAAAAGAATTGATTGCAACCAAAAATGGTGATTATGTTTTCATATAGGGTATGCTGAGTATATTTCTACAAATAGATTTTTGGTTGTGTGTTCTAATTTTTTCTGACTTTGGTGTGAATATTGTTACGGAATCTAGGGATACTGAGTTTTTTGAACATGTTTATTTTAAACCTGTACCTCATTAGAGATGTGTTGTTGATCCCCTAGATTTATTTTCAAATAATCAGAACTTATTTTAAAGGAAGATGAAGTTGATGTTGATCCTAAGAGAAGTAAAATAATTAGACTTGAGACTTCTTATGAAACCGACTTCATAACATGCCTAGCTTAGTCTGAGCCCCAGACTTGTAAAGAAGCCTTGATATCTACTGAAACCCCATTCTGGTAAGAAGCTTCATTTAGTGAAATGGACTCAGTCCGTTGGAACCAGACTTGGGAGCTTGCTAGTTTATCTCCATGTCGTAAGACCATGGGATGTAAATGAGTCTTTAAGAGGAAACAATAGGTAGATGGAATTGTGGAAAAATATTAAGCTAAGTTGGTAGCTAAAGGCTATAAAATAAAAGAAGGTGTAGATTTCCTTGATTCTAATTCAATTGTGACGGAAATTACTTCCGTTGAGAACTAATAGTTATTGCTGCCATAAAGAACTTAGAGATACATCAGATGGATGTTAAGACAGCTTTTCTAAAACCGTGAATTAGGTAAAGAAATTTACATAGATCAACCTGAAGAATTTGTAGTGAAAGATTGTGAATACAGAATTTGTAAGTTGAAAAATCTTTGTATGGTTTTCAAATAAGCACGTAAACAGTGACATGGAAAATTTAATCATGTGATAATGAATAGTGGATTTAAATTAATGAATCTGACAAGTATATTTGCAAGTAACTTGTTAAGAATGCATGTGTAATTGTATTCTTATATGTTGATGATACGTTTGATACAAACATAGATGTGATCAATTCCACTAAAAACATGCACTGAATGAGAACATTGACTTGAAAGACTTGGGCCCTTTTGATGTAATCTTAGGGATGAGGATTAGAAGTTAATCAAACATTTATAGTCTTAGTCGTTCTCATTATGTTGAGTTGTGCTTAAGAGATACAATCAGTATGATTGTAAGCCTGCTTGTACTTTGTACGATTATTCTTGTAGTCTCAAGAAAAATAAGGGTAGTGGAGTATCTTAACTTGAATACTCAAAAGTTATAGGATGTCTGATGAATTTAATGAACTGTAAGAGTCCATACATTGCCTATATTGTGAGTAAGTTCAGTAGATATAATTGTAGTCCAGAGCAAGAGAATTCAGATGCATTGAGTAGAGTATTATGGTACCTAAAATACTCTTTTGATTTATGAAAGGTATCTTGCTGTCCTTGGGACTTTATGATGCAAACTGGATAGTCGACTCATTGGAGTCTAAGTTTACAAGTGGATATGGTTTCACTCTAGCATGAGGGTTTGTTTTTGGAAGATTTCCAAACAAACATATCGCTCAATTCATTATGGAATCTGAGAGTATTGTGTTATATAAAGCATGAGAGGGGGCCGAGTGCCTAAGATGCTTTTTAGAAGACATTCCTCTCTGGCATAGGCCTGTGCCAGTTATATCTATACATTGTGTTAGCCAAGCTATAATAGTTAAAGCTAAGAAATAACTAATCTCAATCGGCGTTATTTCCATTGATTGTATAAAGTCCAAAGAGAATATCGCGCAACCTTTGACGAAAGGTTTGTACAAAGAGATAGTTAAAAATGATCGAGGGGGTTGGGGCTTAAGCTCATATGATACACTTACCATGAAGGATACTCAACCTTGTTGACTAGAGATCTCATGATCAAGGTTTATAATGAGACAACTAATTTGTGGTGGGTAAAGGTAAACACTATCAGGGATTTTCATTCTCTGTCCCTTCCCTATGGTGTAGACGTGATAGTGTGACTGCGTATGGAGGATGACTTTTTAATAAGTCTTAATGAGTTCTATAGTTTAAATTTAAGATTGAAGTGGGGTGTAGCAGTAAACAATCTTGATGGAATTCACCTATCTGAATGAGGAAGTGGGTCGCTTCCTATGAAAATATGAGCTGATTCTCTAGAGCATTCTGAGAAACAGGATACGTCCAGGGCCAAAACGGACACAATGACACGAGCTTGGCAACAACCTTGGAGATATCATTGCGTGGTTGTTATCGCGAATTACATCAAACGGTAGCAGTTCAAGACATAGTTCATTGTCTCTATCAAGTAATTCTGGTAATATCTCACTAAGCAAAGGTTCAAGACCTCATGGACACCACTTCCTAAAATGGTATTTCCTGCGCTTTTTATGTGGTTTTCATTTTTATGGTTTTGGTATTATTGGAACTTAGGACCAAAGGGTCACTAAGGGTTCACTAGTTCATGATTTTCACTTTGGTGAAAGAAACCTTTAGTCTCACTTGTGAGAAACTAAAGATGAAAGATCTTTATACTATTATGATTTATGCAATCCATAGTATGACCCTGGGATCAACATACTGTTGTGTGAAGGAGAGGACGTTGAAATGGTTAGTATGACTTCAACAAACGCACGACATGTCTTCCTTTTCGGTCAGGTTAGGTCGTGGGATTAGGGTGTTGATTTACCAAGATATATTTATATTTTTTACATTTTATTGAGTTTTCATTCATGTGGGGGATTGTTGGAAAAATGATTAATAAAATTGGTTTTTAAAGATTTTAATTAATTGTTTCTTTTGTGAATGAAAAAAACTTATTAGTCCCCACATCATGGAGTTTCCACTGTTTAGCTGTTTTAAGAGACTATATAAGATTTTTAGTCCCACATAGGGAGTTGCTCTTCTTAAGTTGTATTTGTCAATTATATAAACAAATTCACTACTTTTGTAAAATCGATGGGAAAGGGGTTGTTCTATATTTTAGAGGGACCCCTAAGGGAAAATATTTTATAGCGTATCTTAAGCGTTCGCGATTTTCCTTAACGGTTTTTCGGAGTTTCCAAGCTCAAGTTTAGCATCTACTACATATGCTAGTAGTAGTTGTATTAGGGTGTTTTATCCTAGAGATATCCGTCCTGTGAGGGTTATAGCATCACTCTTGAGTGTGGCCGGGCGCTAATGTCTTAAGGACAGCGTGTTGAACACGTGACTCACTCTGTTTTCCAAAGTTTTTCCTTG
>NW_020628082.1:0-421 GCF_003573695.1 Papaver somniferum
TATTTCCTACTAAAAAGACTAATTTGGAAGACTGCTTATTAATCTGTCCAGCAGAATTTCTGCACATGTCTTGATTCTAACCAATCCTCTTAACAAGGTTTTGACTTGGATTGTTTGGGACCCTTTGAAACGAAATATTGGTTTCCTCCCCTAGAATATCGATGATGAAGTTCGAAGGATCAGCTTTGGTTTCAATCAATTAGTCAATGAAATAAGGAATATTTTAATTGGGTGAGGCATATAATTTTTTTTTATGGTATCTCTTTGAGTACCATTATATGTAACTGGAATGTTGTTATTGACATGAGCTAACTATAGCGATGTTTTGTTTCTCTGTTCTTGGTAATTTTTCACTCTTTGTGAATGCTATCTTTTAACCCATTTGCCTTCTTGCGTCACAAAAAAAAAAAAAAAAAAAAAA
>NW_020628083.1:0-1984 GCF_003573695.1 Papaver somniferum
TATTTCGCTTCGAAGAAAACCCGTGAGCCATCCTTTAGTGTTTGAAGTGTTTGAGTTCAGCCCTTGATTTCAGAACTTCTCCATGGAATGAATGTCTTAGAGTGGCAACTGTCTTTTTTTCGCTTAGGTGATTCAATTTTGATGTGAAATTATTAACATAAAGGTTAACCGATTGGCTGTCGGTCTTCATGTGCTTGTTATATATCCTTCCCCTTTGGTCTTCTATTGGGACATAATTGGTAAGATTTAATCTTCATCATTGGTAGGCTCAGAAACCTACAATAATAATACTGCAAGTGCACAATGTCTAACTAGTAGTAAATGGAAACTACATGTCGTTCCCACGAGGAGTGTGAAATACTGCTACTAACTAATATCAATGATAAACTAACCAAATTGAACAATTCTGAAATTTATGGATTGATAACTAAGATTACGAAACTAGACAAGCAAAATAATAAAAGATGTAACTAAGAATGAAAGTATGTTCAGAATCTGGGAATCAGTTGTCTGTAAGTCACTTGTATTCAATCGCAAAGGTCTTGAAAAAGCGGGGGTCTAACAACCACAACCAATATTTCGTTTAAGAAATCTGTATGGACAACCTCCAATATAATTCCTAGAGAATCAACTAAACAATCAGACTCAATTAAGGAAAATATATCCAAGAATTATATATTTGTTTCTCAATGTAATCAACAAACCAAACAAATAGAAATCCGCGAGCCTGATTATTATGAGAAACAACTTGAATGGTACCAAAGATCAATGTTCAAGTGTCAATCAATTTTAATGAACCACCAAAGGTTGGATGCACAACCTGTGATATTTCAATTATATAAACAAATATAAACACAGACACCAGAAGTTTTGTTAACGAGAAAACCGCAAATACAGAAAAACCCAGGGACCTAGTCCAGATTTGAACACCACACCGTATTAAGACGTTACAGACTCTAGCCTACTACAAGTTAACTTCGGACTGAAATGTAGTTTAGCCCTAACCAATCTCACACTGATTAAGGTACAGTCGCGTTCCTTACGTTTCTGAATCCCAGCAGGACTCTACGCACTTGATTCCCTTGGCTGATCTCACCTACAAATAAGAGTTGTTACGACCCAAAGTCAAAGACTTGATAAACAAACCTGTCTCTCACAGAAAAGTGTATTTTAATAGATAAATTTTTCTCCCACAAAAATACCTACGAAGTTTTGTCCCGAATTTTGATAAATAAAGGTAAACATGAACCAATTGATGATCTGGTCTTATATTCCCGAAGAACAACCTAGAAATATCAATCACCTCAGAATAACTTAACTATATGGTAGTAGAACAAGTTACTGTGGAATCACAAAGAATGAGACGAAGAGCTTTGCAATTACTTTTTATATCTTACCTATCAGAGATAAATCTCAAGCAAATCTTAGAGAAGATAGTACTCAATACGATAGAACAAGTAAGATCATAACATGCAACTAAAGAGAAAATAGTTGGGTCTGGCTTCAGAATCCAATGAAGTGTTTAAGTCGTTAACCTATAATGGTTTTAGGAAAAACCTAGGTTAAAGGAGAATCGACTCTAGTCGCAACTAGTATAAAACATGAGGTGTGCAGATTACGTTTCCCAGTTTCTAGAGTTGTCCCTTATATAGTCTTCAAATCATGGTTTGCAATATAAGTTACCTTGGTAACAAAGAATTCAATATTCACCTTTAGGTGAAAATCTAATTAGATTCAAGCTAATATCTTTCAACCGTTAGAACGAACTTAGATTGTTATACACAAATGAAATGTAACTTCATTTAGGTTTGAGTAATCGTACCTAAACGTGTACACTTAGTTGGTTCAACAATAGTTAACCAATGGTTAGCCATATTTGCACTTTCATATCAACCTTATTCATCTTCACCAGAACTAGTTCAAATGACTCAAAGGAACTAGTTAGAGAGTTTTTCAATTGCTTAGATCTCACAGAAGTATACAA
>NW_020628084.1:0-658 GCF_003573695.1 Papaver somniferum
TCGAATTGGATTAAACAACTCATCCCGTAAACCTTTTATTTCGTTAAGCCATAAATAATTCATACAAACCATATAAATCAACTTGCAAAATTATTCACCTCAATTGCACCGAAATTTTGCAAGCCTAAACAAGTGATACCACACAATAAAGCAAGATAGCAATAGTTTTTCTTAACCGGAACCAATTGAATCACACATAATCCATACACACATAATGGAATAAACATCAATTTTACCGAAATTTTGTTAAGCAAAGCAATAAATATATATGAAATAAACTCAATCTTTTCTTAAACAGGAAAACAATTAACTAACAAGATTGTTACTTCAAATTTCACATCCACTTCTCCAATATAATTGCGTCTTCGCCCAGGCAAAATTGATATCGAAATATCATCATGTTGTCATCCTTATGCAAAAACAAAAGAATAACAACAACCAACCTTTACCAGAGAAATGTTGAAAATAGGTTTTAACAATTGCAAGCAAAATTTGAAAACCGTCGAAACACATATGCTTTTATGCTAAACCAAAACCGATTCAACATATTGTGGCTTTTTCACATATTGTTTCTACCAGAATCCCTCGTGATTGTTTGATAAAGCCTACCAACATGGGCTAGAACTTAATCCTGCTAAATCAAAAAGTCACCCAAACC
>NW_020628085.1:0-363 GCF_003573695.1 Papaver somniferum
AATATTTCTCAAACATCATGAAAGAAAAAAACATCGATATTTCTCAAACATCTATATGCACTACTCTAACATCATGAAAGAAAAAAACGATAATAAATAAATTAATAACGTATTAATAAATTATATCTCCAATTGAATGAAAAATCTACAAAAAATAATTAATATTACCTCTTAAACTTGTATTTGAGAAATTCAAAATGTAAAGCATTCTTTTGAGCAAGAAGCAGAGAACCAGAGGTATTGATTTCATTTCAATTCTCTTCTTGTCCTTTTAAAGCATTCCTTTGGGAAAGAAGACATAATAGCTAGCAAATCGAAATATTCTTGAAACATTTGGAATCTCGTTGCATGCGTATATAAGCA
>NW_020628086.1:0-877 GCF_003573695.1 Papaver somniferum
TATTTTGTCGATTAAGCATATCATACCGTTGATGGGTTTTTGTATATGCTGACAAACCAACAAATCTTTATTCGATATGGCTTGCATGGTTTTTGTTGCTGTAGTTATTTCTTTGTGGTTTGTGTCTATGCACAAGTTTGCTGTACAAGGAATCTCAAATTTAACGCTTTCATCCTTAGGAAAAGACACCATGAGATTCACGATGAAGACCCGTGGACTTTCTAATACAGCTTTACTGGTCAAAAAATAGAGATGTGGACTTGTTTTCAATTGCCGTCGATGGTGTAATTTGATCAACCACTGATCCTTTTCAATCAAGGATTGCCAAGATTTGCATACGCGTTTGAAACGCACAAGCGATTTCAATGGAAGTCTGCTTAGTATCTCACATAGTATTTGATCATCAATGCAGCTAGTAGTAGTACCCTTCATCTTTTTCATGGTGGACGAAAAAGAAAAAGCTTCGCGGGGAAAAACTATATGGACCGAGTTTGAAACTATCGATATTTCCTTTCTTTTATAGGCACAAACTTTCTTGCAAACTAAGAAAATAATCATGATGGGATTGGGACTCGAACCCGGTCTTAACACCGTGTTTGGATACACTTCAGAAAAAGTTTTTCGACTTCTAGAAGCAAAAAGAAAATCAACTTTTTTGTGATGGAAAATACTTTTACTTCGGACTTTTACTTTTTAACTTGAGTTTCTGGAAAAGCATAAACACTTTTACTTCTCATTCCCAAACGCGCCATAATACAATTAATTAGGAAACAGAGGTATATTTTAGGACGACTTTCTATGCATGGCCACTAGCAAGGAATCTAAGGGATATTTTAGGACGACTTTCTATGCATGGCCACTAGCAAGGAATCTAAGG
>NW_020628087.1:0-665 GCF_003573695.1 Papaver somniferum
ACTTGTCTGTAAGGCCAGCTTCTCGAAAATCCAACACAGTCCAACCAGGGAAAAGTTATCATTAAACATTACTATATTTTCTAACTACTACCCCTAACTCCCTCAGGGTTCTCTAATAATGAGATGGAGCGACAATAGGAGCACCTGTCTATCATCTGGTGTTGGGAACTCAAACTTCAAGATATATTGGTAAAATTAGCCGCGTTCATTTATTTTCCTCCTAGCTTAATTTTCTTTATTATTACTGTTTCAATCTTCTGTGGATTGATTTCCTTCACTAATTTCCCTATTTCTCTCCAATTTCTTCTTCTTTCCTAGATCCAAACAGGCAAACACAAAATTCTACCAATAAGAAAGATAATGACACTGCTTCTTTTTATTTTCTGGTGGTTGATTCGCTTTCTTCCCATCTTATACCCTTTCTTGTATTATACTGCTTAACATTTTTTTATTTTATTTTTAAGCAAAATTATTACTCCAATTAAGATAAAAAGGGTTAAGCAGGCTAAAATGTTAATGGAAAAATGTGAAAATCTATACATGATTTGATGAGACCAAACAGCTTGCTTGATGCTAAAGTTAAAGCTAAAGAAATTACATAGAAAGACAACGAAACTTGACTTCAGATAAAACCATTCAAGTAATTGAGGATCTTTAAAAGGCTA
>NW_020628088.1:0-5426 GCF_003573695.1 Papaver somniferum
TGAACCATCTTTTTCCTGGTAAGAGTGAATCATCAACACTATATTCTTCTCTGCTATTGTTTCTGTATTTTATTTTATTTTTCTTCGGTTTCATGGTTGCTATGATCAGGTTGATGAAAAGAAATGGCTTATCAACCAAAAGATTTTATCCTAAAGGAAATGCAGGAGTGACAGTGTTTTGTATATATATGTGATGCTCTTGCATATTTGAATGCTATTTTAGGGCAAGCTAAAGCTTGGGTGATAATACTAACCCATAAAAAAATAAAGGTGATAATACTAACCATTTGTTATTAGTAAATAATTTTAGTCATTTTCAATAAATTATACGTTTCTGACATGGGTTGCAGGAATTTATATGGATTTATGTTAGAAACATTTGGAACGTGACGGGGAGAAAGGAAGCCGCCGCGCGACACCAAATTAAAAATGCATGGCGACGGAGCGAGGCGGAGTCGAGCCACACCAAATAAAAAATGCACAACCGTTGAGGCTCAGCCTATTGCTCACACTGTACATGCTCTACTCAATCTCAATGTGAATCTTTTTGGTGATTTTTCTCTTGATACTCAATTTAACTTGAATATTTGAAATTATTGTTTTTTTTTCTGTGTATTATGTTCAGGGTTCAATGTTGATCTTTATTTTTTATCTTTGTTTCTTAGACTCAATGGCGACTAAGATGCTGAAAGTTATTGTTAAAAAAAAAAAAAGATGCCGAAAGTTAGTCTGATTGTTACGTAGGTTTTGGCTTTGGTAAGATTGTGTCTACATCGTCTTTTAATAGTAAATTTGCTTGATTTAAATAATTGTTTATTGAGAAATTAGAAATGGGATATTGTTTTTTTGAAGATTTTGAAAGTTCAATTGTTGTTGTAGTTTATAAGGCCTAATCTTTGGGTGTATATACATTTTTAAAGCACGATTTTTGATGTAATACCGTCGATCTTTTTCAAATGCCAAGAACCATTATTGGTAGAGGTAGTATACCTGAAATCAAATGCCTTAAGAAAAATTTTCAAATGATTTCTTTCTCTGACTTTGGTCATTGCAGGTCTTTATGAATGGGGCGTGTAGAATTCGTGTAGAGTTGCCAGATGCATATTCGTACAGATCTTTATTGGATTCTTGAACAAAAAAGCCGAGGAGAAGATAAAAATTATGTGTTTTTCAAGAATTTATTTGCCCTAATGTATTATGTGAATTCTTTTGTTTCTTAATGCGTATATACTGCGGAAATTGACTATTTATTTTATCGGAAGAGGCCAAGAAATTTGTGAGTTCTTAAAGCTACAATGTTTTTATATTCGTTATATATAGTATATACATTCAAGAGTAAACTATATTTCAGGTGAGATGAGAACTATATGTTAAACAAATAATTAGAAAGAACAAATCAAACTGTTGTAAGTTAAAGAATCAATTCAAATAAGTTAAGATTGTTTCTGAAATTCTGTACTTCTTCATGTGCCAAAATATGTGATCGATCGTTGACTGTGAAATAGGAACTGTTTGAGTTAAGCCATCGATCGTTATAGACTTGGGTGGAAGTAATTTTGTAAATTATTCTAAACTAATTGTGTTGTGATATCCTTTTTGTATTAGAGTGATGACGCTTGCAAACTTCTAAAAGTTTGGAATCAAGAGATGATGTTAAAAAATTGAAAGAGGGGAGAGTTCAGAGTTCGTTAATAAGTACACAACCTCTGGAACACCGCCCAAACAGGACGGTATCCATATGTGAGCCAGAAGGGAGGTGTAGCTAAGATTCTTCTACGTACACTTAAATAAGACTCTTCCCACGGGTGTCGGATGACTGCAGGTGTTGACTGCATTGTTTTGATTTCAAACAATCTACTGATTAATGAATTTGTAAATCTTCCAATCAATTTAAAGGACTTGGGCGAGGCGAAGCCGAGCTTTACCAAATCAAATGGGGACTAGGGAGAGGCGAAGCCGAGCTTTACCAAATTAAATGGGGACTTGGGCGAGGCGAAGCCGAGCGTTGCCAAATCAAAGAAAGAGGCAGTGATGCATTGTATTTGTAGTTTGTAGTTGTAGATTGAATTGGTGAACCAAGTTTGCGAAGCTTACGCCCGGGCACAAAATCTAGTTATGTACATGACGCAGCTACGAGGGCATAAGTTAGATTATCGTTCACAGGTACATCCAGTATAGTCGAGTCAAAAACAAAAGCCAAGGAAAGCTTACGAAGGTCACAAACATCGCAACACAGTTCCAAGGTACAAGAAAGTTTGGAGAGAAAAATCAAGAACAAGCACAATCGAGACATGTGGCTTTGCAGTGCTAAGCAAAGACTACAACAAAGAAATAAAGTGCAACAGCAAGATTGCAGCGAAAATGCATTAAGGAGGAGTGTTGGAATTAATTCATTTTCTAGAATCACCTAGGCTGTAAAACAGTAAAAGAGTTTTGTAATGCGAACAGATGTGAAAGGGTTTTGATAAGTCTAGAGTTTAATGTTTCTAGAATGCTCAATAGAAGTAAGTCAGTCAAAAAGTTCATGTAAAGATAAAACTAGTCATAGTTAGAGATAAACATCAGAGAACTCTAGATAAACTTACCTGGTTGAGAGGGTTAATGTGAGGCTCTTCTTCTCTTAAAATGAGGATTAAGAGTGGCGACAGTCAGTTTCATTGAGAGAAAAGAAACGTCTCGACATTAAATGAATATTTTCAAAATAGTATACATTTCTTTAAGACATTTCATCGAACATATTACCACAAAACTCAAGTAAAACCAACCTAACAATATGAATAAACTTTAGCTGGTGCATTAAGCACAAACAATCTTACTTGATAAGAAAATACATATAATTCATATTTGAGCGGGGAAACTTGGAACAACATATTTGTTGAAGTTGAGGATTAATTCAGACCAAAGATCACTGTTAGATGTTAACGACAACTCATGGAACGGTGGAACCAAAAAAAAATGCGGGTAATGAGTTAGAGGAATCCGATACATAACTTTAAGAGAAAGAAAAACCAACAACAACAACACCAATAACCAAAAACTATTTTCGTGGAGATGTTATACTTGCAAGTGGAAATGGGGGATACACAGGTAGAAGTTTATATACTTGAAATTTTGATCGAGCGTTTCAGAAAGACAGAAACCATAAGGATTGACATGAATGAGGCATAATGGGGTGGTTAATGCTTTTGAATGGTAATTTAGATTCGTAACAGACCATAGACGAATAAATGGATGCAAATATAAACTTTGAACCGGTAAAATTTATAGTTGAATGACTCACATACGTTGGATTAGGGAGTAGAAAATGTGTGCGTTCTCAACCGAGATTTATCTCTTGCACTCTTCCACATATCAAAAATAATGGGAGCCGTCAATCTTTGTAGATGGTTCATGTATAGCCGTCAGATAGGCAAAAACACATTTGTTTTTGTAAGATAAAGACAGGGAGGTAACTAATATTGAGAACAGAAAAATCCACTAATGAAAAACAAATTAGACAAAAAAAAATCTTCATTCCTATTCCAATTTTCCAACGTCTTTTTCTTCCGAAGCATCGTCATATCCACCACCACTTTAACACCAATCATCCGTGACAAGCACACCACTTCAAAAAAAAAAAAATTAAAAACAGAAATTGGTTTCCGTTTAGTTAAATTAAGATTTTGATTCGGTAAAAATTGGTGTTTTAATTCAGAAATTGGGTTTTTGATTTGTTTTATTAAATAAGGTGTTGGTTTAATCAGAGAAAAAGAATGTGTTGCTTCGATTGATTTTGACAGAATGATTGATGGCAGTAATCTAGGGTTAGAAACGACTGTTGTATTAGCGATAGATGTAATTTTGGTAGAGGAAACCCTAAAAAGGGTTTTATCAGAGAAAATAATTGGATTTCAGGAGCTGCTTCTTCAATTGAATTTTTTGTTGAGTATGTTCGTGGAGTTATGGAGAGAGGAAGAGGAATTGATTGGATTTGGGGAGCTGCTTCTTCAACGGGTTGTGGGGTTATGCAGAGTAGTTGAATTTGTTCATGTGATTATGCAGACAAAGGAGAAATTGATTGGATTTTGACAGATCTGATTTTTCAACTGAGCTTTTGGTTCATGGGGTTATGCAGAGAGGTGTTTGCAGATGCGGAAGTGGAAAATGAATTTAGGGTGTTGGGAAGACTTTTTTGGTAAAGTAAAAGGGCATAACAGTAAATTAAAGTAGTAAATAAATTTATTTATCTATTTTCAGTAATTAGCAAACAAAAGTTAAACTCTACCAAGACAATTCCGGTCACGTTATTTCCATGTACCAAACGCCAAGCTAGATAAATGTTAGACCAAACTCAAAAGTTGGACAAAATCTGATCACCAAAAACAAAAGAACCCATAATTTGTTCAATCTTGTTGGCTTGCAAATATCAAATAGTGTAACAATAATCTTATTTCAAATGAAAATGAGAAATCATTAAAGATAATTTTTAAACCCATCGAGGAAAAAAACTCTGAGTTGATATTGATAATGTGGAATTCTTTTGAAACATGCTTTTATCTGGCCCAGAAAGTCGATATTTTGCTCCTTACCATTTCTAGGGCTAATAATAGCTTGCTCTGCCATGAGGCCAGTGACAAAATCTTACGTTTATTATTGAAATAGTACGTAAAGCAGAAAAAACCCACTTCCAGTTCTACTAACGTTCAATTTGGTCACATTTTATTCTCTTTTATTGAGCATTCTTCAACCATAAAAAAGAAAAGAAAAAAAAACACAAGCAATCATACGATTTTTAAAATGGGAAGAAATAGCACGAGAAGTGATGAGGCTATCAGGTATAGATTTCTTGGTTTTCCGACAGAAAGCTGCGGAGCGTTATTAGAATTCGAACCATTCCTAGGAGTTCCGCCGTTAATCGAAGGTGGTTGAACATTTGTTGTCGGGGTTGGGGGTGAGGCTGCGCCGTCATTTACAGAAGGTGGCTGGACATTAATTATTGGGGGTGACGCTGCTCCGTCATTTACGGAAGGCGGCTGAACATTTATTGTCGGGGGTGACGCCGGTGACACTGCTGGAAATGGAGGAAATATATCATTCCTTGAATCGACAATTCTATCAGTACCTGCAGGGAAAGAAGAAGATAAATAAGTGATATGTTAGCATCCTAATTAAGCAGTACCTTCACAACGATATATTGGCTTTGGAGAAATTATACTCACAGTTAGACGCCTTCCAGCCCAAGACCATTTTCTCCCTATTGAAAACAATATTGTGACCGATCATAAAATTATCTGCATAAAGAAAACAAACAATGTGCTATTAGCAAAGCATGAATTTTCGGTACGTTATATATCTAAAGTCGGAAGCATCCTCCCTATGCAGTCTACGGACTGACAGGAACGAATTTCTTCAGGAGCCTAGCAAGTTTGTAAAGAGATGCATTTGGC
>NW_020628089.1:0-716 GCF_003573695.1 Papaver somniferum
AAATCCTCGGGTTCTGCTAGAAGATTTGTGTGAAGAATTTCTAAAGAGGATCGGTATTCTGCTAGGAGTTCTACAAGTGCTGAAGAAGTTATTACATCTAGTATGAATAGGTAGTATGAAATTGGTTTAACAACTTATAATCAGTGTGTATTTATTATGGACTAGGTCCCGGGGTTTTTCTGCATTTGATGGTTTCCTCATTAACAAAATTCTGGTGTTTGTGTTATTTCTTTTCCGCATTATATTTTATTTATATAATAGAAATATCACAGGTTGTACGTTAAGATCAAGCAGTTCTTGTATCCGGCCTTAGGGTTGTTGAGTGAAATGATTGACACTTGAACATTGGTCTTTGGTACCGTTCAAGTTAATCCTTATATTCAATCGGGCTCGCAAATCCCTATTTGCTGATTGCAGATTGAATCAAGAGATAGAGATATAAAACTCTTTGATATACTTTTTATAGATTGAGTCTAACTGTCTAGTTGGTTCTCTTGAAAGTATATTGGAGTTTGTCTATTCAGATTGTTAAACGAAATATTAGGTGTGGTTATTAGACCCCCGCTTTTTCAATGTGTTTTTATGCTTTTGTGATGAAGAAAATATGAAATTAAGCCGGATCTACATGACTCTTAGATAATATGCAAATTGAAAGAAAGCTATAAATAAAAATATGCACACTGCATTCTCAATAACAGGTTCACTCTGTGCAGCGT
>NW_020628090.1:0-686 GCF_003573695.1 Papaver somniferum
GGTATTTGGCAGCAATAGCATGGAGTAAAGCAACAAGAATGAAGACGTAAGTCCATCAAGTATATGAGTTAAGAGTAACTCATAGTTTGGAAGAAAAAGATATTGTTTTTCCGCCACATTAAAGCGTAGAAGTTTGAAAAAAACCAAGTGATGCTTAAATTACTTGTTTCAAAGGCGCGTGAAGAGGATGCCTTGTCCAAAGTGACGATGGTATGTCCAGGGTAGTTCTAAGTCATCATTATACGAAAGTCACTCATTTCAATCAAGGTGTTGTGATGGTGCAAGCAAAGAACAACAAGGTGATGGTTCTTTGGCATACAAATGATGCAATTCCTAAAAGGTAAAGATTGGAATATAATTTAGAGGCCAAATCTAGTAAAAGTGTTGATGCTAGCAAGGTGCAACAAAGACTATATATAGGTTGTGGCGCATACCAGAGTGGTATCGAATCATAATTTGCATACCTTAAGGAATGGCAGTGGTGGTGGTTGGTGGTGGTCGTCGGTGGTGGTTTTGTGGTAGTAGTCGGCGACGATGATAGATAGTGGTGGTGGTGGTCGGTGGCGGTAGTGGACATTGGTGGTTCTTTTTTTGAATAGTGGTTAGTGACAGTGGTTTGTATAGACCATACAAAAGAGAGTATTTTAGAAATGTACTAAGCTTAGGGGTATTTGTAAAGTTCATAT
>NW_020628091.1:0-1508 GCF_003573695.1 Papaver somniferum
CAGATCTAAATCCGAGTATCTCGTTCCTTTTTCGGATATCTCAAAACTTTAGAAAATAATCCCATAATATTTTGCTTGAGTGTCGCAATTTACGCAACGTTTTAGTCTGTGACTATGCTAAACCTTTGGATGTCGTTATCTCTAAAGTCAATCAATCAAGCTGATTGTTTTCCCATCGATATATCAGTCTTTCCCATCGAAAAATCAGCTGAATACAGTTTAGTGGCAAATCCGTAAGTAAACAACAAATATTTGTATGAAAGGACGAAACAAATAATTAGTTGAAAGGCAGTTTTTGTGGGTGACGTATCAGCTAGATAGGAGGGGCCTCATACTCTAAATATGCGCCCCATTCCCGTCGTAGTCGGACCGAAACAAATCTGCGGACGTTCGTAACGTTCAAAATGAACTACAGGGCCGGGCCATTGTCAAAATTACGTTTAAGGCCGGGGTTACATCACGAATGGGCCACTAAGAAAGAATAAAAACCTCCCAGCCCCTTCCAAAGTCGAACAAAAATCCCAAATTATTATTATTACTGTGATAGAGGAGAGAAGGAAGCTGCTTCCTATTAATTTTCAATTCCATCATATTCTTGGATATGACGATTAAATTATATCATCAAGGTGATTCCTCGTATATTTATTTGTGGTGATTTTGTTAGAGATAAGAATGCAGTTGTGTAACTTAGTCAGTTGATTGAGTATACATTGAGAGTCATATGGCAATATTTACGGTCAGTCTTTGTATTCAGTTAGAGTTTGTAACTTCTCTAGTTTTCAGTATCAGTATAAATAAGATTAAAAGATCTCCACAATGCTTGTGGAAGATATTCACCAAATATACACTTTTAGCTTGGTATCAGGCTCTAAGATCCAAGATCACCTTCCGCAAATATTCCAAAAAAAAGTGAAGAACAAACACAACTATCACAGAATCAGCAATGGCAGATACAACAAATGCTCTTAGACAAGTTCAAATACATCATCTTGTCACTTTGAAGCATACTGAAACAAACCACATACTACGGAAAGCTCAGTTCAAACCCATATTAAAGGGTCATGGACTAACTGGATTCATTGATGGATCAAAAGAAATCCCAGAACGCAATCTCCCGGATAGTGATGAAATCAACCCTTCCTTCACTGCATATGAAGCACAAGATGCGTTAATCATTGGTTGGTTAAACTCAACCCTTACACCAGAAGTTCATAGCGTTGTTGCAAAGCTAGATACTTCAAAAGCAATATGGGATACACTGGAAGCTGAGTTTGCGCCTAAGACGTTTGCTCATCATATGAATCTCAAGAAGAAACTGCATAACTTGTCCAAAGGTAACAAGTCTTTGAAAGCTTATTTAAATGAAGCTAAAAATTTGTTTGATGAACTTGCAGCAACTGGTTACACAGTTCCTTCTAATGAAATGAAGCAATCCATCTGTAATGGATTGAATCAGTCTTATGATCCAATAGTTACTGTGTTGGGTACTGCTGATAATATGGATATAC
>NW_020628092.1:0-548 GCF_003573695.1 Papaver somniferum
CAAATTTGTTCAAACTCTCTTACATGAGTGTAGGGGTTCTCAGAATCGAACCCTCGAAATTTTGGAAGTATTTGTATCATGCTTGCATTTATTTTAAAAAAGTTATCGGTTTGAGGTAAGACAATACATGATAATGGAGTTTTTATTGTGGGAAACATGTATTCATAGAAGGCATGAGGTTGGCCCATATTTGAAAAAAAGGAAACTAGTGTGACATAAAGCCCACTATTTGGTTGATGAAAATTTGGTTTTTAAAGGCAAGGGGCAAAGCCCATTTTGGTTTTTAAAGATGGGGAGCAAAAATTTGGTTTTTGAAATTAGAAGCAATTTTTTTTATTTTTTTTTTAGCCCAAAATTTAGTTAAGTTTGGTTCACAAAAGAGGCAAGCCCAAAATCCAAAAAGTTAAGTTTAGAGCAAGCCCACTATTAAGAAACTACAAGCCTAACAAACAACTAAATTACAAGCCCAAATAAAGAAAGAAATAAAAATAAAACTAATTATTACAAACCCACAAAAAAAAATAAAAAAAATAAAATAAAAAATAAAA
>NW_020628093.1:0-424 GCF_003573695.1 Papaver somniferum
CTATGATACAATATTTTAGTTACTAATACTATTTTAGTGCTTTTGTAGAAAGTACAAGTGAATTCGATCATCCAGCGAATAAACAACAAAATGTGAGACTTAATAGTGTTTGCGACGAAAATGGAAAAATGTGGTTGGACTGGTACTTCCATATACCAGCAACCACAATGATGAAATGTGGTTGGCCTGGTATTTTCATGTATCAGCAACCACAATAATCAATTATGCTGGCCTGGTATTTCTATATATCAGCAACACTTATTATGCTGGCCTGGTATTTCCATGTATCAACATCCGGGTTGGCCTGGTATTTCCATGTATCAGCAACCACAATTATGAAATGGGGTTGGCCTGGTATTTCCATATATCAGCAACCACAATGATGAAATGAGGTTGGCCTAGTATTTCCATATATCAGCAACCA
>NW_020628094.1:0-324 GCF_003573695.1 Papaver somniferum
TAATTTATAATATTTTCATGATTTTAGGGAAATATCATAAAATCAAGAAGTTTGTTGAAACCAAGGAATTTGTTGAAATCAAGGAGTTTCCATGAGATGGGAAACATAAAAAATAATAATGATAAAATAAGGGACGTCTGGGACCGGCTAGGGTGTGACCGGCCGGCTTTCCCGATCCCACGGGTTTCCCTAATTTTATATTATTTTTCATGAACTTGAGTGAAATTTCATGAATCCAAGGAGTTTGCTGAAACTAGAGAATTTCCTTGAAGTGAAGGAGTTTCCATGGGATGAGGAAACAAATAATATTAAAATAATAAGACA
>NW_020628095.1:0-285 GCF_003573695.1 Papaver somniferum
TATTTTCATTGTTTTCAAGAATAAATATTTTTCTTAATTAATTTTGCATTTTTAGGTACCAAATAAAGTCTGGATGATTTGCGGAGCAGAAAAGTAGTGAAAAGCAGGAAGAAATTACGCAAGGAAGACGCAAAGAATGGAGCGCACGTCCAAAAAACTAGGAATGGGCTCAAGAAGGAAGAATTGTTCTTAAAGAAGATATGGGCTTGGCATACCCAAGGCCCAAAAACCTTACCCAAACCCATTTTCTATATCCATACCCGCCTCCATTCTCAGCCGTTAGAT
>NW_020628096.1:0-523 GCF_003573695.1 Papaver somniferum
TTTCCCAACAAAACCAAATTTTTCCCAAAAAGTCCAATCCCATTAAAAACCAAATTTTCTTAGTTAAAATTCCTTTTGTATATATTTTGTGCTCATCCATTGTGACTCCGAATATGTTGGAGTTTTGCCTTGGATAACGGAGTTTTAATTCTGCTTTCGCCGAAATCGGGTATTCTCTCTCCTTTTACTCTACTCAGCATGTCCCTTTCCATATGTTGCATTTTAATCCTTTCCATATTTTGAAACATTGAGGACAATGTTTAGTTTAGGTTTGGGGGTATAGAGTAGATACTTTGATAATTTGCTATAATTGAAAACGAACTCCTTCTTCTTTTTGAAAAAATTGAAAAATTCCAAAAAAAATTGAAAAATCAAAATTCAAAAAAATTAAAAAAATGAAAAAAATCATAAAAATGGAGCTCATTTACCTTGAAATGTTGACTCTTGTGCAAATATGTATTTTTATTAGGAGTCTTAGTCTAGATATTTAGGCACCCTAATTCTAGCACAATTCACATAGTGA
>NW_020628097.1:0-516 GCF_003573695.1 Papaver somniferum
CATGGGCTTGTTCTTAACTAACCTGACCATCCCAAAACGAGCTATTGGGTTCTAATCCACAACTAGAGACTTGAGAGGCTCTAATCATATCATCAGTTTCAACAAGAGGCCTATGTTTAGGCTGATTCAATTCCAAAGCTTCTAACCTTCTAGATAAAGCAGCAAATTTAGCATCTGACCCGTCTTGTATCTACCATATTGGTGCTACTTCTATTGACCAAGAGTCTTTTAGTGGGTTCAACACAAGACTCCCACTGTTGGTATTTTTCAGCAATAACTCCTAAGAAGGTAAAAGCATCATCGACATTTTTACTAGTGAACTCACCAGCGCACATAGATTCGAACATGGTTTTGGTCGAATAGTCTAAACCATCATAAACAATTTCTACTAGTTTCATCTTATCAAATCCATGGTGAGGGCACTGGGATAAGAGATCATTGAATCTCTCTAAAAACCTATAAAGAGACTCTCCCTCTTGTTGCACACTGGAACTAATTTTCTGCCTAACAACTGCA
>NW_020628098.1:0-550 GCF_003573695.1 Papaver somniferum
AATTATGTAACTATATTTTGATGCAAATCGTCTCAATTCAAAAGGATAGAGTTCTGGTTTTTTCATTTTTGCTCGAACTCGTTCCGTCTCGGTCAAATTTTCGACAAAATTTCCGAGTCTTGATTATGTAATATTTTTGACGCAAAGTGTCTCAATTCAAAAGGATGGAGTTCCGGTTTCTTCATTATCACTCGAACTCGTTCTGACTCGGTCAAATTTTCAACAGAATTGTCGAGTCTTGATTATGTAACTATATTATGACGCAAATCGTCTGATTTGGAAAGGATGAAGTTCCGGTTTCGTCATTTTTGCTCGAACTCCTTCCGACTCGGTCAAATTTTCAACAGAATTGTCGAGTCTTAATTATGTAACTATATTTTGATGCAAATCGTCTCAATTCAAAAGGATGGAGTTCTGGTTTTTTCATTTTTGCTGGAACTCGTTCCGTCTCGGTCAAATTTTCGACAGAATTCCCGAGTCTTGATTATGTAATATTTTGACGCAAAGCGTCTCAATTCAAAAGGATGGAGTTCCGGTTTCTTCATTTTCG
>NW_020628099.1:0-430 GCF_003573695.1 Papaver somniferum
GGCTTGTAATAATTAACCCAATTTTTTGGGCTTTTTATTTTTCTATTTTGGGTTTGTAATAATTTATTTGTGGGCTTGTTTGTTTAATTTGTGGGCTTGTATTTATTTTGTGTGGGCTTGTTTAAATTCTTCCATTGGACTTGTATTTTGTATTCTGGGTTTAAACCCAGCTGAGCTTATAACTGATTGTGGACTTGCTTCCACTCAAGAGTGGACCTCGAAACCAAAGTTTTAAAACAAACGTCGGGCCTTAACCAACTGGGCCAAATTAAATTTTCAAAATTAAAACTTAGTGTTTCGTGGGTCGCAGCTTCCATTCCATTAGAGGACAAACAGTGGGCGTGCTCCCATTTCAAAAACCAAATTTTATTTTCTTTCTTTCTTAAAAAAAAAAAAAAAAAAAAAAAAAAAAAAAAAAAAAAAAAAAAAA
>NW_020628100.1:0-1406 GCF_003573695.1 Papaver somniferum
CCGTTTAATACCCGGAACCGGTGGGTATCCGGCTGTTTAAGGGGTCCGGTTCTGGGTTCATTAATTTAGGAACCGGAACGGGAACCGCTAGGATCCGAAACCGGGAAAAATAATAGGGTCCGGTTATGGGTAGTATGATACCCGGGAGAAACCGGACCCGTTGACTGCCCTAGTCTTGATAGCCCGTACTAACAATTACCCTATGAAAAAATATGTTTTGCATATAGTTAAATCCTCTTCTTCAGTAAACTTGGGACCACGAATTCTATCAGATATTGTAGCAGAGTGTGAAAGATTAAAAGTAATAGAAAGAAAGAAGAAGATGTGATTTTGGAGACGGGAATAATGGAATTTATAGGGTAAGAAAGATAATTGAGTCGTTGGCGGTCAAAGTAAAACCGCACGGCTTTACCATGACCGCTCGTTTGAATTACCAACGACTATTTATTTTTTTGTTGTAAATACAACACTAGATTTGATTCTCAACCAAACCAATAGATTTCTTTCTTAGCCAACAACATGCACCATGTTTTGTAAAGGCAAAGTGAAGCAAATATTATGTATCGAAGCAAAAGAGGTTTGTCCATTATGTTTCATGGATAACCACAGTCTTATACAATGCATTTGGATGTATTCAAAGTTTCCACAAGAAGGTTGTTCACGCATCAGAATGGTGATTGAATCACAACCGGAAAAGCTCAGGTATTTGCAATGTCAAGATCCCAACTGTCCAGAGGAATCACATATGCTATATGATGCTATGAAGGTTAAAAAAGAAGAAGAAAAGTTTGCAGCACTCTGCAAAAACTTCAAACTTAAATCCTAATTGAAGAAGAGTTATTACACTATGAGCATTATGGAGATGGAGATCACGAATACAAACATTATCCACGTACAATCAGTGGATGCTCAAAGCCCGGAGTGCAGGACTTTTATGCATTTGTGCACTTCTACCGAAGAAGACACATATGGAAGGCATTTATGGAAATGTCGTAGGTGTTTTTTGGTGGAGTGGGCTGAATAAAGTTGAGGGACAAATCGATTCACTATGGTATTATGTTATTTAGTTTGGTGTTTATTTTGTGTTATGACTAGAAATAACCTGTGTCGTTACGGCACGGCATGAGGTTAACAGAGAGTTCTAATAAATATCTAGAGACAGCTCGTGTCATAACAACACTGCTCTAATATGATATCTGACTGCTCTAATTTTAATTTTATTTCTTTCTTTATTTGGGATTGTAATAATTTTAGTTTTATTTTTATTTTCTTTTTTTTGTGGGTTTGTAATAATTAGTTTTATTTTTATTTCTTTCTTTATTTGGGCTTGTAATTTAGTTGTTTGTTAGGCTTGTAGTTTCTTTTAAACTAAAATTTGGCCTTCAAAACCCAACCCACAAAAAAAA
>NW_020628101.1:0-661 GCF_003573695.1 Papaver somniferum
TATTTTTACACATTAAAGTCACGTTCTTGCAGTCCCGACTCACTTCTATCAATTCAAATGCAAACTTATACGTATCAATTTCTAGGTACATCCCGTATTTGGTGAGCTCGATCCAATTTCATCTAAGAAAGAATCTAACCGCCAAGATGTAATACAAATCTGCACAGCTCTTCGTGTTAAAACAAGATATAATCATATAAAAACTAATCCCAACGGCAAAACAACTGTAAGTGTTGAGTTTTGGATGTTATAAGGCAACTAATTGGTTCTTGAAATATCAGTGAGAATACAAATATCATTGTACGTACCTTGTAAGTGCTCATCAGTTAGTGATATAACAATTCTCATACAGATGCCACGCAGCATTTTCTTTCCCATACAACCTATTCCTAAATGAATTGGTATTTTAGAAGATGAACCGTTGACATGCTATTCATTTTCTTCCAGAACGTTCTCAACAGCCATTGTTGAAATAGAATGCTTATGCTATATACAGCCGAAGACTTAAATTTATATATCAAAATCAGCACCAAAAATAGGCCATAGACTAAAGATATTCTTAATTAATTAAGACATTATATGCCATAGAAACAAAATCTTATAATGAATGCATTAAGCTACGAAGCTGTGTCTTAAATGGGCGACACAAGCAAGCAGTATC
>NW_020628102.1:0-276 GCF_003573695.1 Papaver somniferum
TATTTTTCGAATGTACACTCGAAAATGCTCCAAGTAGAAAATTCGTGTTTATGAGGCCTAGGCTTCAAAACTTGGCAAAAATATCAAGATCATGTGGGTCTATAGACCAACATGTCATGATAATTAGCTCAAGAGGTGGGTCATGCTAATGACCAACATGTCCTGATCATTAGCATGTTTCCAATCAAAATAGACACCTCTTGAGCTAAATTATAGCGTTCTAGTCTTTTCGAGTGTGTATTTTTTGAATGTACACTCGAAAATGCTCTAAGTAGA
>NW_020628103.1:0-326 GCF_003573695.1 Papaver somniferum
CATGTTTTCAATCAAAATAGATACCTCTTGAACTAAATTATAGCGTTCGAGTCTTTTCGAGTGTGTATTTTTCGAATGTACACTCGAAACTGCTCTAAGTAGACAAATCTTGTTTATGATGCCTAGATTTCAAAATTTTGCTAAAATATCAAGATCATCTGGATCTATAGACCAACATGTCCTGATCATTAGAATGTTTCCAATAAAAATAGAAACCTCTTGAACTAAATTATAGCGTTCGAGTCTTTTCGTGTGTGTATTATTCGAATGTACACTCGAAACTGCTCTAAGTAGAAAAATCTTGTTTATGTGGCCTAGACTTCAAA
>NW_020628104.1:0-840 GCF_003573695.1 Papaver somniferum
TATTTTTTGAAAGAGGGTTCATTCATTCCATTCGAGTGGGTACAAAAAATTTCATATGTTGGCAACGGTAGAAAAAAAAGAGGAGAATAGCGCATGTTTTATCTTCATGTATCATAAAAAAAAAAAAGGCAAGCCTCAAATTTTGATTGATAAAGTGGATTTAAGATCGGAATCGTTGTAAGGATCAAATACAATAATCTAAGTTTTTTTCCACCAACTCTCGACTGCCACTCCTACCATTATACACATCACAACCAAATCAGATTTTTCAGAAATCCCAAAGGACATATTCATATTAGGGGGGGAAATATTGTTTGGTCTCAAATCAATGTACACATATTTATATCGCCGCAAAAACAACCATATGATCTTCAAAAAATCAAATTAACATTAAAGTAGTGTGTGTTTCGGTTGAAATTGATCTGACACAACCTAAATTGGTCTCAGAGTCTTGGTAACTATTGTTGCAATTGGTGGAGTTGTTGTTAATGATCTTTTGGTTGTTATTGTTTGAGGCGTTCTTAATTCTGTCGCTAGAGTTGAAATTGTTCTTGTTGTTGTTGTAGTTGGAATTTCTCTATAGAGAAACATGTTCTTACAGTTGAGCAAACTCTTCATGTGAATGAAGAAAAACAGGCACAAACCCCAAGGAAAAAACACAAATATAAACTAGATTTAAAAACTTAAAGAAGCTACTGAATCTAACAGATTAAAAGAGTAAGAAAGATCGAACTCTAAAACCTATAAATAATCTGAAAACTTAGAAAAAATGGAAAACACTAAAGCTAATTCGATAACTGCAATCCCGAAAAAAAAAAAAAAAAAAAAAAAAAAAAAAAA
>NW_020628105.1:0-539 GCF_003573695.1 Papaver somniferum
ACCAAGCACCAAGTCCGTGTCTACTTGAAATTATTTTTTGCAAGTTTTTAACTTGATAAATAATTTATTTAAGAGTTTTATTTATGGAAAAAATTCTTTTTTTGTGTTTAATTGTTTTACAAAAAACAAAAGTCGTTTTATAAGAAAAAACCTAAACCAAACTTGATTTGCAAGTCAATTTTCCTATAAATACAACTCGAAAATCTCTTTTCAGAACACACAACTCGAAAAATACATGTTTCGACCCATGCCCAAGCGCGTGTACCAAGGACCAAGTCCGTGTCTACTTGAAATTATTTTTTGCAAGTTTTTAACTTGATAAATAATTTTTCTAAGAGTTTTATTTATGGAAAAAATTCTTTATTTTGTGTTTAATTGTTTTACTAGAAACAAAAGTCGTTTTATAAGAAAAAACCTAAACCTAACCTGATTTGCAAGTTAATTTTCCTATAAATACAACTCGAAAATCTCTTTTCAAAACACACGACTCGAAAAATACATGTTTCGACCCATGCCCATGCGCGTGTACCAAGCACCAA
>NW_020628106.1:0-976 GCF_003573695.1 Papaver somniferum
CAACATAAAATGACAGAGTTCATAAAAATTTTGAATTTTATATACGTTAACTCAAAAAAGTCTACACATTTCGTTATAAGTCGAAAGTTGAATTCTGAGACTAAATTGTATACTAGATAAATTCATCTTTAACAGAAAAAGTTTGAAAAATATATTGTAATTACAATTAATATGTTCTAAGGTAATACCTCTAATAAAAATTTCATTTCTATGTACGTTGATTCAAGAAAATATCAAGGAAGTCAAATTTCACAATAATAGAAATATGAAAAATCATGCAGAACTAATCCAAATCCTAAAAAATTTCATCTATCTTGAATCAAATAGAAAGACAAAGCCAACAAAAAAGAAAGAGTTCATAAAAATGTTGAATTTAATATACGTTAACTCAAAAAAGTCTACACACTTTGTTATAAGTCAGAAAAATTGATTTCTGAGACTAAATTGTAAACTATATAAACTCATCTTTAACAGAAAAAGTTTGAAAAATGTATTGTAATTACAATTAATATGTTGTATGCCAATACGTCTAGTAAAAATTGCATTTCTTTGTGCGTTGGTTCAAGAAAATATGAAGGAACCCAAATTTCACAATAGAAGAAGGATGAAAGACCATGCAGAACTAATCCAAATCCTAACTAATTTCATCTATCTTGAATCAAATAGAAAGACAAAGCCAACATAAAAAGAAAGAGTTCATAAAAATGTTGAATTTTATATACGTTAACTCAAAATAGTCTACACACTTCGCTATAAGTCGAAAGTTGAATTCTGAGACTAAATTGTATACTAGATAAATTCATCTTTAACAGAAAAAGTTTGAAAAATATATTGTAATTACAATTAATATGTTCTAAGGTAATACCTCTAATAAAAATTTCATTTCTATGTACTTTGATTCAAGAAAATATCAAGGAAGTCAAATTTCACAATAAAAGAGAGATGAAAAATCATGCAGAACTAATCCAAATCCTAA
>NW_020628107.1:0-459 GCF_003573695.1 Papaver somniferum
TCAAAAAAGTGTACACACTTCGTTATACATTTGAAATTGATTTCTGAGACTAAATTGTAAACTAGATAAAGTCATCTTTAACAGAAAAAGTATGAAAAATATATTGTAATCATAATTAATATGTTCTAAGCCATTACGTCTAGAAAAAATAGCATTTTTGTGTACGTTGATTCAAGAAAATATGAAGGAAGTCAAATTTCACACTATAAGAAGGATGAAAGACCAGCAAGAACTAATCCAAATTCTAACAAATTTCATCTATTTGAATCAAATTGAAAGACAAAACCAAGACAAAAATAAAGAGTTCATAAAAATGTTGAATCTTTTATACGTTAACTCAAAAAAGTCTACACTCTTCGTTATAAGTCGGAAGTTGATTTCTGAGACTAAATTGTAAACTAGAAAAACTCATCTTTAACAGAAAAAGTTTGAAAAATGTAATGTAATCACAATTAATAT
>NW_020628108.1:0-610 GCF_003573695.1 Papaver somniferum
GCAAAAATTACATGTCTAGAGGCTTGAGAGTCGAAAAAAGCTTGCATTTTGGATGCATTGACTCAAGGAGGTCCAGTGACTTCGTTAGAAGTCTAAATCCTTTTTTTAAAACCAAACTATAAACTAGATAAACTCATTTTTATTATAAAATTTTCTAAAAAATTATTGCGGTAAAAATTAATACATTTAAAGGCTCTACATGTTATCCAAATTGCATTTCTACGTATGTTGATTCCAAAAATAAAGAGGGAAGTCATCCTTTACATTGAAGATAAGGATGAAACACCAATTGCTAAGCGTCTAGATCCTAAAAGTTTTCATGTATACTATGGGGAACTGAAAGACAGAGGTAACAGAAAAAGAATGTGGTCATTCCCACTTCGTATGAAGAAGTTATGAGCAAAATAGTCGAAAAAGAGATTACACAAACCCTTGGGGGACAAAGAGAGTTATATAAGTAGACAATATTTATAATAAGGGGTATTTTGAGTTTGGTGCCTATAAAATGGCACACCTTTTCCTTTGGTACCTAACTTTGTCGGAATTTGAGTTTGGTGTGGGTCCCAACCAAGCAGTTGATTTAACGGATGACTGGTGGACCGTTCACAAG
>NW_020628109.1:0-757 GCF_003573695.1 Papaver somniferum
AAAATAAAGAGTTCATAAAAATGTTGAATTTTATATACGTTAACTCCAAAAAGTCTACACTCTTCGTTATATATCGGAAGTTGATTTCTGAGACTAAATTGTAAACTAGATAAACTCATCTTTAACAGAAAAAGTTTGAAAAATGTATTGTAATCAAAAATAATATGTTCTAAGGCATTCCGTCTAGTAAAAATTGCATTTCTATGTACGTTGATTCAAGAAAATATGAAGGAAGTCAAATTTCACAATATAAGAAGGATGAAAGACCAGCCAGAACTAACCCAAATTCTAACCAACTTCATCTATTTGAATCAAATTGAAAGACAAAGCCAATACAAAAATAAAGAGTTCATAAAAATGTTGAATTTTATATACGTTAACTCAAAAAAGTCTACACTCTTCGTTATAAGTCGAAAGTTGATTTCTGAGACTAAATTGTAAACTAGATAAACTCATCTTTAACAGAAAAAGTTTGAAAAATGTATTGTAATTACAATTAATATGTTCTAAGGAAATACGTCAAGCAAAAATTGCATTTCTATGTAAGTTGATTCAAGAAAATATGAAGGAAGTCAAATTTCACAATAGAAGAAGGATGAAAGAACAAGAAGAACTAATCCAAATCCTAACAAATTTCATTAATCTTGAATCAAATAGAAAGACAAAATCAACACAAAAAGAAAGAGTTCATAAAAATGTTGAATTTTTTATACGTTAACTAAAAAACGTCTACACTCTTCGTTATAAGTCGGAAGTT
>NW_020628110.1:0-789 GCF_003573695.1 Papaver somniferum
ACAAGGTAACACATTTGATACATATACAAAAGGAAACAAAAAATTACATGACTCTTAGCAAGAGGTAGCCCTTTTTGATGCACCCAGTTAAATTCGATGGTTGTCTTTCTTAATGTAACCTCCACCTTCTATCCCAACCAACCAAAGAACAAGCTAGTCAAGTTTCGTTCAGTATTCTAAAGTGATTGGCAATCGTGACTTCCTATCAAACACCTTGAAGATCGAGGCTATACATGTATTGGTAGATCGTGCGCGTGCAAGTTTCTTATCACTATGTGAATTTTGCTAGAATCAGGGTGCCTAAATATCTAGACTAAGACTCCTAATAATTATATATTTGCAAAAGAGTCAACATTTCAAGGTAAATGAGCTCCATTTTTATGTTTTTTTTTTTTTTTTTTAATTTTTAAAATTTTTTCAAAAAGAAGGAGTTCTTGTTTTCAATTATGGCATATTATCGTGGTATCTACTCTATACCCCCAAACCTAAACTAAACATTGTCCTCAATGTTTCAAAATATGAACAAAAATACAACATATGAAGAGGATCATGTTGAGTAGAGAAAAAGGAAAGAGAATACCCGATTTCGGCGAAAGCAAGATTAGAACTCCGTTATTCAAGGAAAAAAAATCCAACATATTTCAGCCTAGATCATATTGGATTAGCAAAATATATACAAAAGGAACAAAAGGGTTTTAAGAAATTTTATCTACTGGATTATATACAAAAAATTCACCATACACTAACAATCTAAAGAGTTGAGGATCAACCCAAAAGACGAAGTGTAGA
>NW_020628111.1:0-292 GCF_003573695.1 Papaver somniferum
TCAAAGATTACTAGAGTTAGACCTGAGTTTCTCGTTCGGATGAATTGAAGACGAAATATATCAGAATTGAACATCACAGGTTCAAATATTAACAGAGTTGGACCGGAGTTTCTCATTCGGATGAACTGAATACGATATATATCAGAATTGAACATCACAGGTTTCAAAATTAATAGAGTTGGACCTGAGTTTCTCGTTCGGATGAACTGAATACGATATATATCAGAATTGAACATCACAGGTTCAATGATTACTAGAGTTAAACTTGAGATTCTCGTTCGGATGAACTGAA
>NW_020628112.1:0-582 GCF_003573695.1 Papaver somniferum
TTTTTAGAGTTTTCAACGCTTTTTAGGGAACATTCAAAGTTGATCTTCACTATTGTAGGGATTTGTTATTATCATTCCTTACCGAATCTTCTAGCTTCTAGATCCCAGTGCTATGGAGTAATATTAAATTTAAGCTTTTCAAAGATTTTTGGAGTCTTCCTGAGCTTTTTAGAGTTTCTAATCGATCTTTCAGGGCTCTTTAGTGTTTTTAGGAAACATCCAAAGATAATCTTCATTATTGTAGGGAATTTTATTAGTATCATTCGTTATAAAGAATTAAATTACTTTCAGTTGGCTTTAACGAATCCTCTGGCTAGTACATACTAGTGCTATGAAATATAATCAACTTAAAAAAAAATTCGGAGCTTTTTAGAGTTTTTCATAGCTCTTTAGATTTTTTGGAGCTCTTTAGATATTATAGGGCTTTTTAGAGTTTTCCGGGTTTTTTAGAGTTTTCAACGCTGTTTAGAGAACATTCAAAGTTGATCTTCACTATTGTAGGGATTTGTTATTATCATTCTTTTACGAATCTCCTAGCTTGTAAATCTCAGTACTACCGAGTATTATTAAATTTAAGCTTTT
>NW_020628113.1:0-589 GCF_003573695.1 Papaver somniferum
TAATAATAACATCAAAGTGAGCGAAGAAGTTCTCAACGGTATATTCTTCAAAGTTGATTTCTAAATCCGCACAATGTTTATTCCTCACTTCTTTGGGATAGAGAGATTCTAATCCAGCCGCGCACGACGAGAGTATTCCATCATGATCCTGATAGATTCACTGCTCAGTTGGCAGACGGCGCGCGAAAACTTCTCATGAGTTAAAAGTTTATAAAATAGAGGAGTTCGCGGGTCGAAGAGAGGAATAACAAGGCCAGCGATAAGTTTTCCCACTGAGATGATGATCTTTTGATCATTCCATTGATCAACCCAAACCATCTAGGATTAAGCGTAGAAGTAGGACCTGATGCGTGAGGAGCATATAATGTAAAACAGTTATCCTTGAATTCAACTTGCAGTCTCTCAAAGTCTTTAGAGAATTTCCATCCTCGCTTGTTTACCATCTTGCAAAGGGGAATATAAATGAGGAACAAAGTGAAAAGAAGAAGATGATCAAGATAATCAGGATGATCAAGAGGATTAGGAAAATCGAGATGAAGACAATGAGTGGGGAGTTTTGATATGAAAACCAAGATAATAGTGAAAGACA
>NW_020628114.1:0-986 GCF_003573695.1 Papaver somniferum
ATGAAGGAAGTCAAATTTCACAATAGAAGAAGGATAAAAGCCAGGCAGAACTAATCCAAATTCCGGAAAATTTCATCTATTTGAATCAAATTAAAAGACAAAGCCAATACAAAAATAAAGAGTTCATAAAAATGTTAGATTTTTTATACGTTAACTCAAAAAAGTCTACGCTCTTCGTTATAAGTCGAAAGTTGATTTCTTAGACTAAATTTTAAACGAGATAAACTCATCTTTAACAGAAAAAGTTTGTAAAATGTATTGTTATCATAATTAATATGTTCTAAGGCAGTACGTCTAGTAAAAATTGCATTTCTATGTACGTTGATCCAAGAATATATGAAGGAAGTCAAATTTCACAATAGAAGAAGGATGAAAGGCCAAGCAGAACTAATCTAAATCCTAACAAATTTCACCTATCTTGAATCAAATAGAAAAACAAAGACAACACAAAAAAAAGAGTTCATAAAAATGTTGAATTTTATATACGTTAACTCAAAAAAGTCTACAAACTTCGGTATAAGTTATAAATTGATTTCTGAGACTAAATTGTGAACTAGATAAACTCATCTTTAACAGAAAAATTTTGAAAAATGTATTTTAATCACAAATTATTTGTTCTAAGGAATTAGGTCTAGTAAAAATTGCATTTCTATGTACGTTAATTCAAGAAAATATGAAGGAAGCCAAATTTCACAACAGAAGAAGGATGAAAGACCAGCCAGAACTAATCCAAATTTTAACAAATTTCATTTATTTGAATCAAATTGAAAGACAAAGTCAATACAAAAATAAAGAGTTCATAAAAATGTTGAATTCTTTATACGTTAACTCAAAAAAGTCTACACTCTTTGTTATAAGTCGGAAGTTGATTTCTGAGACTAAATTGTAAACAAGATAAACTCATCTTTAACTGAAAAAGTTTAAAAAATAAATTGTAATCACAATTAATATGTTCTAAGCCATTACGTCTAGTAAAAATTGCATTT
>NW_020628115.1:0-542 GCF_003573695.1 Papaver somniferum
ATTCTACACACTTCGTTATTAGTCGGAAATTGATTTCTGAGACTAAATTGTAAACTAGATAAACTCATCTTTAATAGAAAAAGTTTGAAAAATGTATTGTAATTACAATTAATATGTTCTAAGGCAATACGTCTAGTAAAAATTGCAATTCTATGTACGTTGATTCAAGAAAATATGAAGGAAGTCAAATTTCACAATAGAAGAAAGATGAAAGACCATGCAGAACTAATCCAAATCCTAACAAATTTCATCTATCTTGAATCAAATAGAAAAACAAAGCCAATATAAAAAGAAAGAGTTCATAAAAATGTTGAATTTTATATACGTTAACTCGAAAAAGTCTACACACTTCGTTATTAGTCGGAAATTGATTTCTGAGGCAAAATTGAAACTAGATAAACTCATCTTTAATAGAAAAAGTTTGAAAAATGTATTGTAACTACAATTAATATGTTCTAAGGCAATACGTCTAGTAAAAATTGCATTTCTATGTACGTTGATTCAAGAAAATATGAAGGAAGTCAAATTTCACAATAGAAGAA
>NW_020628116.1:0-753 GCF_003573695.1 Papaver somniferum
AACTTCATCTATTTGAATCAAATTGAAAGACAAAGCCAATACAAAAATAAAGAGTTCATAAAAATGTTGAATTTTATATACGTTAACTCAAAAAAGTCTACACTCTTCGTTATAAGTCGAAAGTTGATTTCTGAGACTAAATTGTAAACTAGATAAACTCATCTTTAACAGAAAAAGTTTGAAAAATGTATTGTAATTACAATTAATATGTTCTAAGGAAATACGTCAAGCAAAAATTGCATTTCTATGTAAGTTGATTCAAGAAAATATGAAGGAAGTCAAATTTCACAATAGAAGAAGGATGAAAGAACAAGAAGAACTAATCCAAATCCTAACAAATTTCATTAATCTTGAATCAAATAGAAAGACAAAATCAACACAAAAAGAAAGAGTTCATAAAAATGTTGAATTTTTTATACGTTAACTAAAAAACGTCTACACTCTTCGTTATAAGTCGGAAGTTGATTTCTGAAACTATATTGCAAACTGGATAAACTCATCTTTAACAATAAAAGTTTGAAAAATGTATTGTAATCACAATTAATATGTTTTAAGGCAGTACGTCTAGTAAAACTTGCATTTCTATGTACGTTGATTCATGAATATATGAAGGAAGTCAAATTTCACAATATAAGAAGGATGAAAGACCATCCAGAACTAATCCAAATTCTAACAAACTTCATCTATTTGAATCAAATTGAAAGACAAAGCCAATACAAAAATAAAGAGTTCATAAAAATGTTGAATTTTATA
>NW_020628117.1:0-274 GCF_003573695.1 Papaver somniferum
TCAAATATATCATATTGGATGAAAGTGCAACCTATCACTTAACTCAGGTTACTAGGTTACCATGTATATACCCGATGTTCTGGAATGGGCCAGGTTCGAGGTGTCAAATATATCAGATTGGATGAAACAACAACCTATCACTTAACTTAGGTTGCAATATTACCATATACAGACCCGATGTTCTGGTCTGGGCCAGGTTCGAGACGTCAAATATATCAGATTGGATGAAACTGCAACCTATCACTTAACTCAGGTTGCAAGATTACCATATACA
>NW_020628118.1:0-485 GCF_003573695.1 Papaver somniferum
AAATGTCCAACACCTAGCTTTGGTACCCAACATTTCAAATATTAAGGGTTGATACCTTGACCCGTCAAAGACTGGTAAGTCAAACCGTTGACATAATGAACTGTTAACTAAATATAAAAATTATTAATGAAAACATATTCTTTGACAACGTTTAGTTCAACGTTACAACAAACAAATACAGTAAAAAATGAATTCGTTACACCTCTTTTACACCTTCTCTACCAAGATTTTCAACTTTCCTCTCGATTACAGCAAATGTAAAGCTTCTCCAATACATGCCGAAAGCGCCGGTACAAGCACCACTAGCAGGTCCAGCACCACTCACGCCAAATTACCAGTACGAGCATCATGATCAAATACAAACGTAAAAATTGAAATTCCAAATCATTGGGTCATAATTTCCTCAAATCATTCAAGGACAGTAAAATCGAGTTTCAGTTGAAATTAAATCCTCAAAAAAAAAAAAAAAAGAAAGATCAAATCGT
>NW_020628119.1:0-339 GCF_003573695.1 Papaver somniferum
AAAGCTTGCCTAGCAACACAATAGTGGTGTTGAAGAATTGGCACGTCTCAACACCAAGGGGAAAATGTGTTGAGGAATCTTACTTAACAACACAGTAGTGGTGTTGAGGAATTTGCACGTCTCAACACCAAGATGAAGAATGTGTTGAGGAAGCATGCCTAGCAACACAATAATGAGTGTTGAGGAATTTAAACATCTCAACACTAAGAGGAAAATGTGTTGAGGAAACTTGCCTAGCAACACAATAGTGGTGTTGAAGAATTTGCACGTCTCAACACCAAGAGGAAAATGTGTTGAGGAAGCTTGCTTAACAACACAGTAGTGGTGTTGAGGAATTTG
>NW_020628120.1:0-454 GCF_003573695.1 Papaver somniferum
ATATAGTTTTCAAATCAGGGTTTGCAATCCAAGTTACCTTGGTAACAAAGCATTCAATATTCACTATTAGATGAAAAACCTGATTCAACCAAGCTAATATATTTCAACCGTTAGATCGAACTTAGCTTGTTACACATAAAGGAAATGTATCCTCATTTAGGTTTATGTAACCGTACCTAAACGTGTACACCAGGTTGGTTCACAAATAGTTAACCGAGGTTAGCCATATGATTACTCTCATATAAACCTTATTCATCTTCACCATAACTAGTTCGAATGACTCAAATGAAACTAGTTAAAGAGTTGTTCAATTGTATAGAAAACACAATCGAAACCAAATCGGTTTGATTCACTTGAATCAATCATGAACATTATATCCACGGTTTGCAAAGATTGCATTCCTTATGATTTAAATGTTTAAGTTCATGAACTGACCGATTTGACAAAGTAACCA